>NW_024466975.1:922500-1160766 GCF_017591425.1 Ochotona curzoniae
GGACATTTCCAATGGCCTAAGAATAAGATCTGTAAAACAACTAGACTAAATGCTACACATAAAAAAGTTACCTGATTAAGAAAAAAAATAATGGTGTTCTGGCAAGCAAAAGGAAATAACAAGCTGAGTACTGTATGCAGAGTTAACAATACTCAATGGAGAACAGTACAAAAGGAAAATAGAGTATGGAATGATGTAACTATCAATTTAATAGCACAAAAATCTTCCTGTATGAAGCTATTAGGTTCTTGAAGAATATTATATCTTATTTATCTCTGAAATTTTATTACTATATTATTTTAGACATAGGACTTTTCAACATAAGCTTATAAACCCAATGCAGCAATTAAATAGGACTCAATGTATTTCTGGAATATAAATTTAACTTGAAGCATTTGTAATTTAAGTCATTAAAAATGAAATTTCCAAAGCTGTTATTAAGTATTTAAGTGAATAAACTTACTTCTGCAGTACCTCCTCTTGACCACAAACTTTCAGAACATAGCTGCCAACATCTATTTGATTCAAGTCATCATGGACCCAGCAAAGGGCTTGCATTATAATGATTTCTACAGTAGAACTCACTGTAAAAGAGTTAACCATTATTTCCATTTTGCTTATTTATCACTCAGGGTATACCTATCCATACTGTATGACTTTTAAGACAACACTGTAAAACAAAAGTAAAACATCTCAAATGCAGGCTAAAATTTTCTAATGGTCACACTGAAAAAAGAGAGGTAAAATTAATTGTAATAATATTAACATAATACATTCAAAATATTTTTAAGTATTCAAAAATTACTGATATTTTACATTGCAACTAACACTTGTAATATTTTACATTTAAACTAACTTTGATATTTCTCATTAGAGATATACATAACAGACATGCATTCATAAATAATCAATTACTTTGTTCTTCAACTTCAGTACTACCTTAATTTACTGCGTATCTAGTTATATAAGATTGCCCATCTAAAATGGTTTTATAGTTCTTTCAAGATCTCCCATCTAAAATTTGAAATATGTTTAAAAAACAATTTTTCTTTCAAAAACTAGAAGACTGACTGCTATTGTTGGCTAATATTTCTGTTTCAGATTTCTATTTTTTATAAGGCCTCCAAAAGCATGAGAACCAGAAAAAAAGTATCCAAGCATTGGAAATATTTCTAGTTATAACCACCAAAGTAAAAAAATTGCGTAATTCTTGGGTCAAAATTGTTCAAGTCCCATTAAAATAACATACACTGTAAAATGCAAAAAACTCTGAAAGAAGTAATATTAAAAAAAATAATAACAAAAAACGTGCTACAGACTTTGGTGATAAAAGGATCTTCGGCCCGATGATTCACTCCCCAAGTGACTGCAATGGCCAGTACTGTGCTGATCTGAAGCCAGGAGCCAGGATTAGCTGATTCAGCCATTTTGGCTAATGGGGAGTGAACCAGTGGACAGAAGAGCTTTCTTTCTGTAAATCTGACTTTCCAATAAAAAAGCGCTTGCCTTTTTTTTTTTTAAGATTTATTTTTATTATTTTTTCATTGGAAAGGCGGATATATAGAGAGGAGAGACAGAGAGGAAGATCTTCCGTCTGATGAGTCACTCCCCAAGTGAGCGCAACAGCCAATGCTATGCAGGTCCGAAGCCAGGAGACTTCTGGGTCTCCCACGCAGGTGCAGGGTCCCAAAGCCCTGAGCCGTCCTCAACTGCTCTCCCGGGCCACAGGTAGGGAACTGGAAAGGAAGCAGGGCTGCCGGGAGAGAACTGGCGCCCATATGGGATCCTGGGCCTGCAAGGCGAGGAGGACCTTAACCACTGTGCCACGGCGCCGGGCCCGCCTTTTTTTTTTTTTAAGATTTACTTATTTTTATTGGAAAAGCAGATATACAGAGAGGAGGAGAGACGAAGAGGAATATCTTCTGTCCAGTGATTCACTCCCCAAGTGAGCGCAATGGCTGGAGCTGAGCCAATCTGAAACCAGGAGCCAGGAGCCCCTTCCAGGTCTCCCATGCGGGTGCAGGGTCCCAAAGCTTTGGCCGTTCCTCTACTGCTTTCCCAGGCCACAAGCAGAGAGTTGGATGGGAAGTAGAGCAGCCTGGATGAGAGCCAGCGCCCATATGGGATCCCAGTGCATTCAAGGCAAGGACTTTGGCCACTAGGCCACTGCGCCGGGCCGAATAATTCATTATCTTTCTAAAAGGACCTGGCAAGATATTTGGAATTTTAATATCCAGTAGTTTATAAATAAGCATTTACGAATTGACATAAAATGGGAAGGGGGAAAGAATTAGGTTATAATTATAACTTTCAGGCCAAGTGTCACTGATTTTTCAGGGAACATGTATTTAAAAGATAACCTTTTTTTCCACTAATCCTAACCAGAAAATTATCATATGCACACTCTTAGGAAAGAACACCTGATGATTACAAAGTTGGTTTATTAATAAAATAAGGAGTGAGCACCTGGCCTAGTATTTAGGTTGTACCTGGATCTCACAGTAGAATGCCTGGGTTTGGAACCAAGCTCTGTATTCTAATTCTAACTTCCAGGTAATGCGGACCTGGGGAGCACTGGCGACACCTCACGTAAATGAGTTCTTCCACTCAACTACGAAACCTGGCTCAACATTTCTGGCCCCTGGGCCCAGCCCCAATAACTGAGGCATGTGATGAAACAGAAGACAGGAACTCACTTTCTTTCTCTTATTCCTTTCAACTAAATAAATACAAATCTTCAAGTAAGAATGATAAACATTGCATTTTAAACACTTTCCTCCTAAACAGAGCAAAGCAAAATGCCAAAGGCAAGCACCAAACCTACCATCACAGGTAAAAGTAACTGGTAGTTGAAATCCTTCAATTTCAATGGAGACCTTCACACTAGCATTTTCTCCACAGAGGTTTCTTTGCACTGTGACTGGACTTAACAAATAGCCCGGATTTGTGCAGTGACTGGTATATGGAAATTTGGCCTTCAATCTGTCCACAAACAAACAAACAAACAAATAATTTTTTTGAAAGCTGCATTTGAGAGCCCTAAACAAGGCTTCACATGTTTATTTATAGCCAGTCCGTTCTGTGATTGCCCAACTCTAGAAGACCTACAACAAATGAACATCTATCAAAAATTCCAAATGCCAGCATTTATCTTTTAAATAAAAAGGATCTAGGGACTGGAAGAGATGAATTCCTGCCAGGATATGTTGGTAACACCATCAACATTACCCAAGCATACACTGGAGAAACGGCATTAAATGAGGTTCCCTGCTTCTGACTCTTATGCCACACAGTACAATTACCCCAAATAGCATTGATTTTAATTTAATGAATTACCAATATAGGAAATTTAGCTCCCAAATTGTAAAAGGCAGAGGTAAGTTTGTCCTTTAAAAAAGTTTTTTTCCCTAACAATTTTTTTTCCTTACAAACATTATTTTTGGTTCTGGGTACTGAAAAACAAAAACAAATAAACAAAGACAACAGGTTTTTGTTGCACCACAAAGGCTTTTTTTCATCCCTCCAAAATGATGTCTAAACCTTGGGGAAGTGAAAGAACATGCGAAGGTATTCATGGCATTCACAAAAGCAAGGTGGTGGAATTCTCAATATAATGAACATGGTGTATGGCTCATCTCCAGCCAGCACTGCTGTTCTCAGAACACTGATGCTGTCCTCAACTTATGCATTTACTTTAACTGACTTTTTTTTTTGTAGTTTGAAAAACAGGTTCCAGCCTTCCCATTTGTTTCAGGTCTACTAATGGAATACACGTTTGTTTTGTGGGTTCCATAGTTCAGGAAATTTATTATCTGCGTGTATCCACTAAAATCTTACCATGTGCTCAGTCAAGCTAAACTTCTATATAGATAACCAAATCACCTAACACTGAAGGCCAGAGGAAGACAGAAATGAAAATTTTAAAAGATTTTAATTGGATTAACATCATTTCAAGAAAGAGTACACTTAGTATTGTTTAAAACAAAATTAATTAGGTGTAGATATAAAGCCCGACATTATTATAGTGCTGAAACATTAGATCTAAATTATGCATGAAGAAAAGAGACTAGAAAGCTATTCAAAAAAAGACCAAGTACAGAGCAGTTTCTCATCCTGAGGCTCATACATAAAACAGCAAAAAATGCTTGCTGGTATTTAGCATACTTAAAATAACTTAATTTGAATCTATAACTTGCAGATATAATGAGCTTAATCAACTATGATAAATATGAATCAAAAGAAAAGAAAAAATAAAAATATGTAGTAATAAATTAGTACCAAATCCTTCAGAAAATTAATTCAATTATTTCACAAAAACAACAAAAAACTAACTATTCCTAAGTTTTGCTTTTTAAATATTTATTTATTTTTGTTGGAAAGCCAGATTTACAGAGAGAAGGAGAGACAGAAAGATTTCCCATTTACTGGTTCACTTCTCAACTAGTCACAAAGGCCAGAACTGAGCCAATTCAGAGCCAGGAGCCAGGAGCTTCTTCTGGGTTTGCCATGTGGGTACAGGGTCCCAAGGCTTTGGACCATCTTCCATGGCTTCCCCAGACCACAAGCAAGAAGCTGGTTGGAAGTGGAGCAGCTGGGACATGAATTGGCACCCAAATGGGACCCCAGCGCATGCAAGGTGAGGACTTTAGCCATTAGGCTACCAAGCCGGGCCCTATTCCTAATGATTAGGAAATTTTAATCATAGACTAATATTAACTACAAGCAAAAATATCTTGACAGTTTCTTCTTCTTTATCATTTTTTTTTTTAAAGATTTCTTTGTTTTTATTGGAAAGGTAGATTTACAGAGAGAAGGAAGGACAGAAAGGAAGATATTTCATCCACTACTTCACTCTCCAATTGGCTGTACTGGCCAGAGCTGAACCAATCTGACGCCAGGAACAAGGAGACCCAGAAGAAGCTCATGGCTTTGCATTGCCACAACTCTAAGCAATGTGGCCAATTGGGGAACCAGCAGGTGGAAGAGCTTTCTTTCTGTTCCTCCTCCTCTCTGTAAATCTGCCTTTCAAGAAAAATAAATAAATGTTAAGATTTAAAAAAAAAATGAATCCTCATATATTACAAAAAATAAAAACAGTCAAATGTAGGAGGAGAAGAAAATCCAGGAAGCCAAATTTTCAAATTGTCAAACTGTAATGTAGCAGTTACTCAACACAGTCTGACAGAAAGTTATGTAGTGCTTGTTTTAGGAAGAAAATTTAAGAAACAGGAAACAAAAATACAAATTATTTCCAAACCATGACACAATGGCATGATGGCAGAACTAATTTCTAACGCATGCAGTTTGAATATTAACTCACATAAATGTCCCTTCTTTTTTAAATGCCTCCTGAAAAATTCAAGAAACAAGCCAGTTATGAATAACATAGGCCAAGAAAAATCGCTCCATTTATAGTCACCTCCCAAGTGTTCTAGGGAAAGTAAGTGTTAGTTAAAAGGTAACATAAAGGAAGTTGAATTTTAATGAAGCATTAACACCAAAAAACCCAAGTTAAATGTTACTAAGGTCTTTAACATTAAGATGATGTATATACCCCAAAAAGATTGAGAACTCCAAACACTGATATGCGTAAGGCAGACCACACCAAGGAAAACTCTAGATTCAGAATAAATCTCCAAATGGTGAAGTGGCAGATCTCATCCCTGCAGGCACAGTGTTAATTGTTCCACTGTTCTTGCCATAAAATTTGCTATCTGGCTGGCTGAGAGGACTGCATTTTTTCTCTGTTAAATAAGATCATTATTATATGCGTGAAGTTTAAGCTACCAGTGGCTTTAGTTCTGGTTTCAGAAGCCCCATCTGCAACAAATGAAAATGAAGCTAATGTGCATGGAGGAAGAAAGAAAAGAGTGAAAAAAAGTCTGAAGGGAGAAGATATGATATACAGTATATGAATTCCTGGATCTTGTTAAACTCTGCCCCATCCTTCCTCTTTCTGCTAAATGGGTTGGTGAGCCAATACATGGCTCTTCCTGGTTTCAGTCACTCCAAGATAGGTTTCCAGTATATTCAACATAAGCCCTAACAAGACAGTGATGCAGCAAAAAGGAAAACACAGTTAACTAGAGGCAAAGGAGATCTGGCACTGCTGCTAAACAGCTGAGCAAGCATTGTAGGTATCTTCTCTGGATCTCCTTACTTATAATGAATATTTATTACACATACTGAAGACTGAAATATTTATTATCTTAGAATGTCTTTTTCTAATCTGCAGAATATATTTGTGCTCCTAATCTTTCCTGTTACCACCTCATGAATATGTTGAATGCTAACAAATATTAATACTACAAATAGGCATTTCCCAAATGTGTTGAAATCTATATATAAACCTTATTAATAAAGGAACTGGTTAAAAGACAATCAGAAATGTGCCGCCTGACTTCAATTTTTTTTCATCTAACTATTCAGAAAACAAGTAAAGATATTCAACTGTAGTTTGTGATAATGTGCTAATCAACTACAGTTGACTTCAAATTTTAGCCAAAGGAAAACAAAATTTTAGATTTATGAATTAGTATTAATAAAGTTTTCAAGCTGCTTTTTCAATGAGTATTTAAAAAATTTACAATTTGCAAAGAAAAATTCCTTACTTTGTAATAGATTGACAAAAAGCTGCCACCTCCTCGTTCTGTACTTCAATTTCTTGTAGAAGAGAACTTCCAGTTGGCAAACTACTGGTCCCATTTGGGTCTTTCTGTAATTAAAAAAGTGTTTTTATTTTAAAACTGAAAGATCCCCAAAATACTACATATCATTGAACAAATGCAATTTTAATGAAAAGATATACAAAGCTGTGGAAGCTTAATTATATCAGCAACAAAACTTTAAATTATTAATTTCCACCTTTGTAAAAGTAATGCCAACTAAATCTTGCTTTAGGTTCACGGCTTTTGTTTGCTCAAGTGTAGAAGCTGACTGTATTAGTAACAATAACAGATTGTATTAATTAGTAGTGCTAAAGACTTTTCTGTTCAAAATTGTACTGAAGGTTACATTTTAGAAAGTGAATACATATCAAATGAAATTCAAGGTTTATGCACTGTCTTAAGAAAATGAAGAGATCAAGCTCATGTAGGTCCCCAATAATAGAGCAGAAATTTTTTTTTAAGATTTTATTTTTATGCGAAAGTGAGCTATACAGAGAGGAAAATCTTCTGTCCATGATGCTTGATTGAGCTTAAGCCATTTACATTCAGGGTTAATATGAATGGGTGGTAATTTGGTCCTGTCATTTTAGCAACAGATTGTTCACTGATTTAGTCTTCTGTTGTCATTAATTTACTGGGATGTTCTTCACGTTTGTCTTTGGTTTTGTTCAGTGCTATTTCTTTTCTTAGTCAAGAGAACATCTTGAAGTATCATTTGTAGGGCAGGTTTGGAAGAGGCAACTTCTTTTAACTTTTCTTTATTGTGGAAGAATTTTTGTTTCATTTTCAAAGACAAAATAAAGCTTTGCTGGATATGTTATCCTGGGCCAACAAATTTTTGCTTTTAGAATCTGGAATATGTCGCTCCATTCTCTTCTGGCCTGTAGAGTTTCCTGTGAGAGGTCTCCTGTGAGTTTAATTGGCATTCCTTTATATGTCAACTGATTTTTTTCACGTGCACATTTAAGGATCTTTCCTTATGTTCAATTGAAGAGAGCTTGATCATCATGTGTCATGGTGAAGATTGCTTTTGGTCAAGCCTGTTGGGAGTTCTGTGCCCCTCTTGGATGTTGTTTCCCAATTCTTTCTCCAGATTAGGGAAATTTTCCCTTATTATTTCATTGAATACACCTTTAATCCCAGCTTCTCTTTCTGTATCTTCTGGGACTCCCATAACTCTTATATTTGGCCTTTTAATAGTGTCTTTCAATTCTTGAATATCTTTTTTGGCCTGATCCAGTTCTGCTTCCAGCTTTTTGTTTGTTTTCCTTTGGTGACAGGAAATATCTTCCAATTCTGAGATTCTTTCTTCTGCTTGCTTCATTCTATTTTGGAGACTCTCCATTGTACTTTTAATTTGCTCCACTGTATTCATTTCTAATGTATCAGCTTTCATTTGATTCATTTCCAGTGTGACATATTTCTTAAATTCCTTGAATGCCTGCTTTACATGCTTCTCATTGTTGATAAGAAGTTTTATAACAAGTGTTTTGAATTCTGTATCCCCCATTTTCTTGACATCTTCCTCAGTTAACTCTGAAGTTGGCAAAGGCTTTTGCTCCTTTGCAGGGGAGTCTTCAGTAATATTCATTGTGCCTTTGTCTCTTCTTTTGCTCTTGGTCATTGTACTTCTGGTCAGCAGATTCTTCTCCTTTGGCATGTGTTTCTAAGCTGTGTCACCCACAGGTCTACAATTCAATTTTACTTACTGTGGTTGGCACACAGCTCTTTGTTTGCAGTCACTTGTGCCACTCTCTCCAGCGAGTTCCAGGTCTGGGTTCTTATGTTAGATTTCCACCATGGTCTCCGTAGCCCCAGCTCCTGGCTCACCAGTCTCCACCTTCTGTGACACTGTGCTGTGGCTCCACCATTGTTTGTACAACCTTTATCCCACTTCTGGTTAGAGCAGGTCCCAGGATTAGGAAGGCAACAGGTGTCCTATATAGCTAGATTGTTGATGGTGCTAATTTTCCAGAAAATTTTGGCCATTAGGTCTGAGGGCCACATGAACCTATTTTGACCTGTACAATGTCACAGCATTATTTTTCTGTGGGACCAGTGCAATCCACTGAGCTTGGTGAGAACTCATGTTGCAGCTCACTGTTGTCCCTGCAGTCTTAAAACTTTTGCCATACCATACAAAATGGCATCTGATGTGCCACTACTAGAGTTCTTGATCTGCAGTCTGCCAGGTCTGAGGGCTACCTGGACCTATCTTTGATGGAACCTGTAGGATGCCATGTGGTTGCAGTTCGCAGAGTCAGAAATGAGTTCACTCCCAGCTCAGTGTATGTTCAGTCCTTTCCCTTGCCTTTGCCTCCTTAAACAAAATGGCACCCGATTCAGCTCTAGGGGGTAGACTGGGCTGTGAAATCCACCCTGTTCCTGAAGCACCCATCTGCGACTTGTTGCTCTGTCTCTGCTCTTGATCAAATCAAACAGACCAGCACGAAGGGCAATTATTTGTCTGGGTTCACCGCCGGAGCTCCCAGTGAAAAGTCCCTTCCCATGAATGCTGCTCCATGAATGCTGCTGGTGTTTCAGTCACTGCAACACCACACTATTGTGCCCTGTGCTTTCCGTGTCTCTCAGTCTCCAGGTACCCCTGTGCTGTTGTTCTGTCCTCTCCTATGTCATGGAATGTGCCCTCTCTGCTGCATACTGGTTAAATATTTCTTCATCTGTTTAAGTGTGTCCTTACCCTATTCTACCATCTTGGTTTTTTTTTTTTTTAATTTCTTTTTATGACACAGTTTCATAGGCTCTGGGTTTCCCCTAACCCCTTCTCACATATTGAATTCCTCCATATTTTTACAGTCATGTCCAGTCAGGATTCCTTCATTGTGGGCATGAACTATGCAGACTCCAAAATCTTATTGTCCAGATAAATTCAATAGTTTCATTGGGAGACCATCCCTGGTCTGAAAGTAGAGCTGGCAGAATATCATCCCCTCCAATGAAAACTCACAACACAACATCAACAACAATTTACAACATTATGAAGTTAACTGACATGATACTGAGTGACCAATATGTTAGAAAGTTCAAGTTCTTAACCACATCATGTGACTAGTTCATTGACATTTCAATTTAAGTTTATGTACCACCAGCTGCTATACACCTTAAGATGGTCATAGGGTTCTATTCAGCTGCCTCATGTCTATCTTCATTTTTATATTTAGCAGCTTATAGTATTTAAGCATGATTTTTACTGAACTTGGTGAATTTTAGGATATCCAAACAGGCTTATAACTCTAACAAGGCATATGTTAACAATTGAGGTACAGAACAGTTTTAGGAGGGGTGTGCAGAGAAATCTTCAATACCTTAGTGAGGAGTAACTAATCTTTGTGTCTTACCTAGTAAGGTATATGTGAGTCCAAGCTGACTGTTTCCTGTCTGGTTCTAAGCTTTTCTTATTGGTCTCTGTCTATCTGATCTAATTTGGGGTGGGGGGGAAAGCTCTGGAGTGACCCTGAATAGTCACTGCCAGAGGGTGGGGATCCCAAGTTGGAGCTAAATAAGGACCAGAGAAAGCTCTTCTCCCAAGGTCCGAAGGAAGTTTACTGTTCTTCTGTTTCTGAGGACCGCTCAGGGCTCCTGGCTGTTGTTCCAATGACATTAGATCCTGTGAGGAAGGATCTGGGCTTCTTCCATCCCATGTGGGAGATCCAATAGGGAATGGATGACCTCAGAGTTCTCGGCCTACGAGGGCACTCCAATTCCCTGTGATCTCCTTGGCAGTTGGGATATAGTCCTTGGTGAGGATCCGAGAGTCTCCAGGGTTGGGATACAAGCCTCCTCCTGCTCAACTCTGTGGTTCCACACCCGCCCCACCAACCTGCTCTGTGCATTCGTCAGTCCCAGTGTTCATGCGCCGGCCACGCCTCAGCTCACTGCGCATGCGCTAGGCGCCTGCGCAGTACCGCGAAAGCTACGTAACTCTCCACCAGGAACCAAGGTGTGGCTTTTCCGGCCGGCGCCATTTTGGGTACGGCATGTGGCCAGTACATACAGATGCGGCTGGCAACACAACCCATTACATAATTAATACAGGGCATTAAAAGCATATCAGGCTTTTCAGTTCTTTGATGTAGACCAGAAGCAGTCTAACTCTCACTGATTGTTGGTACATTGGTTACATAACAATATCTTACTGCATGTGATACAGGCTGTTAAAGGTTGTAATAATATTATAATTTACAGGCACTATTTTTTGGCATCTTGATTCCTCTTAATCACTGCTTCTTTCTCGAATTTCCTTCTTTCAAAAAGTAACAGTCTTCTAACTAAAATGTGATATATACATTGGGAGGAAAATCACTTTTAATTCTACAAAATTGCAGCCCAGAATAACAGGGTTCCTTGGGGAGAGCCAGTTAAGTCAGGCCACTCTTCAACTTAACTCTGTAACCAAAGCACTAACTAAAACAACAGAACTAAAAATACCAAAACAGTTGAAAGCCCACTCGAATTTGCACCCAGCTCCATAGCCCTCAGACATCTGAAGCCCACATTATAGTGTTCTTGTTTCCTCATTGAATTTTAACTTCTTCAGTGACAATCAATTGAAATGGAATGGAAAGTGCGTCCTACAGGAAGTGGATTTCATTAAACAGAAAAAGTTCTTAATTCAACAAAATGTCTCTATAGCTTCTTTACACTATTTCATCAAACAGCTTACCACCATGGACTAACTCTTAAAACCACTTGTTTTCATCAAGAAAACCATACTTCTGCTAAGCTTTTGCTGTTTTTCTTAACACCTTCATTTGTTTTACACTGCTTAAAAATGTTGAAAAATATTGCTTGAACTAATGCTACCTCTCCATTAGACTGACATCAATCCTATAGTTTCCAGGCATGCGTCACTAATTTATGCTACCAAAAAAGGCAGTGCAGGAAAAGTTTCCTCTGATCTTTTATGTCAAGCCTTCCATAATCTAATACAATCTTATTTCCTATAACTTCCCAAACACTTTCCAGCTAGCTTCAATCATTTCCTTTTCCCATAAAACACAAATCATGCTGTCTTGATTCTGACCATTTGTCTAAAGCTTTGTCCTTTTAACCATTCTTGCCACATGAGTCAAAAGCCTGTGTTGGTTTTTTTTTTTTTTTTTGCTTTTTTTTTTTTTTTAATTGGAAAGTCAGATATACAGAGAAGAGGAGAGACAGGAGAAAGATCTTCCATTGTTGATTCACTCAAGTGGCTGCAATGGCCAGGAACTGAGCCTATCCAAAGGCAGGATCCAGGAGCTCTTCCAGGTCTCCCACACAGGTGCAGGGTCCCAAGGCTTTGGGCTGTCCTTGACTGCTTTCCCAGGCCACAAGCAGGGAGCTGGTGGGAAGCGGAGCTGCCGGGATTAGAAGCTTCACCCATATGGGATCCCAGTGAATGGAAGGCAAGCACTTTGGCCGCTAGGCTACCGTGCTGGGCCCAACCTACTGCTTTTTAAACCCCAACTAAATACATTCCATCTACCATCCTTCCCTGATTACTCAGTATGAAGCGATTCTTTCCATCAGTACTTTATGTACTAAGCTAGAGCATAATATCATTACATCCTATTTTATGTACCCAATATGAAGAAAACTACTTGAGGATAAGAATAAATTTTTATATCCACTTTATGAATCATACCCTTAGTTCAATTTGGTTAATATTTTTCCCCTTTAAAAACAAATTAAAATTCACTGACATACAATGAACTTGTCCTAGAAATCACGTTAGACACTTTCCATTTCAATAATCCTCTAAAAATAGTAGTAACATTAATATTTAATATTATCAAAATGTTTTCATATTAGTATTATTTTAAAATATCTAGCAATTACTAAGCATTTAATATGTGTCAAACTCTATATTAAATATTTACAGGCATTCATTCAGTCATTTGTCAAAAAACTTGATCAGCTTGATCATCACCACATTATAGATGAAAAAAATGGGGCACATAAGTTAATCATTTCACGTAAGTCGCACAGCAGAGTTCGAATTTCAACCCAGAAAATCTGATCTCACAACCACATGCTTAAATCACCATGCCATCCTTTTCCCCAAACAAGTCTGAAAAAAGAACTTACAAACAATGAGAGTGGTTGGTGTTGTAGCACAGCAAATTAAGTCTCCTTCCCTGGCAACAGCAGCAGCCCATGAATTCTGACTCAAATCCCAGCTGCTCCACTTCTGATTCAACACCCTGCTAACGTGTCTGGGAAGACATCGGAAGATGGCCTAAGAGCTTGGGCCTCTGCTACATATGGGAGACAAGAAGGAAATTCCAGGCTGCTGACTTGGACAAAGCCCTAAACATAGAGGCCATTTGAGTGAAACAGCAAATAGATGTGTCTATTTCTCTCCCTTTCTGTAACTCCACCTTCTAAATAAAGCTTTACAAAAAAGAAAAAAACAATGAGAAACAGCACTGTTAATTTTGTGGGTGTAATGCTATAAATAACCTTTAGTTTGGCATAACTCAACAATCATCTTTATATTTTACAAATTCTGGGGGTACGCACTGGTCTAGCAATTAAGATGCCCACATCACATATTAGATATTAGAGTACCTGGGTTAAACATCTGGGCCCTGCTTCCAATTCTAGCTTTCACCTAATGTGGACCTTAAGAGGCAAGTTGCTTGGTTCCTGCCACCACAGTTGGAAACCTGGATTGAGTTCACTGTTCCCAACTTCAGCCAGGCCCAGTCCTAGTCCAGATCCAGCCCAATCCCAGCCCCATTCCATCCACTGCTGGCATTTAGGGAATGAACCAGTGGATGGGAGATTTCTTATTCTGCTTTTCAAATTAATAAAATCAGTTTTCAAACTGAAAGAAAACGATGCAGTCTATTCTTGAAAATCCAGAAAAAAAAACCGGACAATGAATATGAATTGACAATTGGTATTAATGTTACCAGAAGCAAGTACAGCTGATAAAATCTGTTCAGAGGCCTGGTACAGTAGCCTAGCGGCTAAAGTCCTCACCTTGCACATGCCAGGATCCCATATGGTTCCATGGAAGACCTAAGGGCAACTGGCATCTGTGGCTGGAACAGCTCAGCTCTGGCCGTTGCAGTCACTTGGGGAGTGAATCATCACATGGAAGATCTTTCCATATATCTGACTATATATCTCTATATATCTGACTTTCCAATAACAACAAAATAAATATTTTTTAAAAAGTAGGGATGGAATACTTACATCCCTGCTGATGCATATCCTAGGAGGCGACAAATAAAGGAGCTGGCTGCTTCCACCCACATGCAAGACCTGGGATTGAGTCCCTGGCTCCTGATGTCGGTCTGGCCCAGCAACAACTGGGAAAATTGGGAGCAACAAAGTAAATGGAAGTTCTATCTGCCTGTCTGGTTTTTGTCAAGAAGAAAAGGAGGAAGCGGAAAAGAAACCAAAGGGAAAGAAAGTACAGAGATTATCTATGAAGGAAAGGTAGCAGAGTTAGGTTTGGGGCTTAAGGAAATTGGTGGAGGCTTAATATAATTCACAAAAAGGTATCGGTACTTACTCTATAAAGCAGGCACAAAAGTATGGAAAAGCTCTGTGCCCACTCAAGACTCCTGGCATATTCCCCAGAAGACAGATGAAACACACATTAAGTTTTCAAGAAATGTACTTTCATCATTAAATGCACTTAAATTCAGAAAAACAGTTGGTAACAACTCTTTTTTTGTTTTGTTTTTTTACTTTACAGAGATACTTATTAAGTGAAACAAATACACCCAGATTAATAATAAAAACTGTACTTTAATATTCCTCCTCTTTAAAATAATGATAGACATTCTACCAATGAGGATAATGCCAAAACCGTGACCTTTTACAAAGAAGCTGTATCTCTAGAACTTGGGCAAAACCTTTCAGAAAACAATTTATTCACAACTAAAATTTGTGAAATCTTCTCTGAGTGTCTAAACTTATAGTAAATAAAAGTCTGATAAAAACAAATTGCCAGAACATATAGCTTTAAGTACTGTGGCTTCTCTTTTATTTAGGTTATTAAAAACACAGAAGACACTAAAAGGAAGCAGGAAGCAGCTTGCTGAGTGAGAAGAAAATGCCCTTTTCAGTTTTTACCACAAAGCACAGTTCTGTTTTGTTTTTTTACAGGAAATGAACATTAAGTATGCAATTAGAAAGAATAGGCATTGCAACATTATTTCCCAAAGAGAAATATGTGTCTCAGGGAAATATCTGTATATAGGAACAAATGGTTTGTGAAAAACTACATTTCATGCTAACAAACTTTGCCAACTTTGGCTTATTACTAATGTTTTGTTACTTCCTCCCATTTGGTAAAACCAATTTTTATCTTCTTGTATACTCACAAAATGATGAAAGCATTAAAAATCGGCTTAGAATATTTCTTTGAATATAAAAATCTTTTCTTTAATAACAGGTTTAGATCAAACCTCTAATCAAGTGGTTTTAATAACTACGTTTACAAACTGAGAGCAATCATTACTAACATTATAGAATGCTGTTCACAAGTTTCTCTATGGAGATGGAAACATAAAAGCTGCCTTTATGAATTGACTACTCACTTGTTCTATTTCTGGGGACACAAGACTTAAAATTCATGTTAAACTAGTCCATCAATTCATAGAAAAAATATATAAATAAATGAGATTAAAAAATTTTTAAAGCTCTGAAATATATTTTAACTTTTAGCAGCTGTTACCACTTGTCTTTTTTTTAAGATTTCATTTTTTTTTATTGGAAAGTCAGACATACAGGGAGAACAATCTTCCATCTATTGACTGACTCCCCCAGCAGCTACAACAGCCGGAGATCAGCCAATCCATAGGCAGAACCCAGGAGACTCTGCTGGGGTCTCCTACATGGGTGCAGGGTCCCAAGGTTTTGAGTACTCCTCGACTGCTTTCCCAGGCCACAGGCAGGGAGCTGGATAGGAAGCAGAGCTGCCGAGACGAGAACCAGTGCTAGTATGACATCCTAGCATGTGCAAGGCGAGGGTTTTAGCTGCCAGGCTTCCACACTAGGACCTAATACTCATCTCTTAAAATTTAACACAAACTGCTATCTAATGTAGCATTAAGTAATATTCTTAATTATATTTAATATCTTGAATTTTAGTATTTCAACATCTATGTCCAAAACATAAATTTAAAAAAAATCACAAAGCCAAAAAACCCACAAAAGTAAGAATTCTATTTCTTCTTTTACAAAACTTTCTACAATTTCAAATACTATGCTTGAAGCAACCTCAGAAATTATGCAATCTAACTAATTGGATCCCTTATGAGAAAATCAGCTGCAGAGTAATTCATATTCAATCACTGCTCCCTTCTTCAGGCAAGCATACCTCCAATCTCTCTCTCTCTTTTTAAGATTTATACATTCTTTAATTTTTAAAAGATATTTCTAAGATGTATGTATTATGTCCATGCCTGCAATGATGAACATGTGACTGTTTATGAAGAATTACGCCATAGTAATAATATAGGGAAATTCAGTGGGGAGAGGGGACAGGCAAAATAAAGAAATAAATAATTTAAAAATATTTTTAAAAGAATTTATGTATTTTTTTCAGAAAGGCAAGCATTTTTCACAGAGAGAAAGAAAGAGAGAAAGATCTTTCACCCTCCTGTTCACTACCCAAGTGGCCACAATGCCTGGAACTGAGCCTATCCAAAGCCAGGAGCCAGAAGCCAAGAGCTTTTTCCAGGTCTCCCACTCGGGTGTGGGTCCCAAAGCTTTGGGCCATCCCTGAGTGCTTTCCTAGGCCACAAGCAGGGAGCTGGAAGGGAAGTGGAGCAGCCTGGACATGAAGCGGCACCACATAGGATCGTGATGCATGCAGGGCAAGGACTTATAGCCACTATACTACCACCCCTGCTCCAATACCACAAAACTTTTCTAGAGTTTTTAAGTGCTATAACTTCTAAAGCCTGAATAATCTAGTCTTTTCTCTTAGATATAATAAAAAAATGATTCTCTTAGAATGTGATTCTCAAACATGATTATTAGATGAGGGTCTAATGGGGCAGAATACAATGAAATTAATAATAATTGTATCTCTCCAACTGGGCTGTAGTTAATGTCATTTAAGACTGTGCTCAAGGGCTCGGTGCAGTAGCCTAGTGGCCAAAAAACCTTGCCTTGCTTGCACCGAGATCCCATGCGGGCACCAGTTCATATACAGTTCACTTCCCACTTCTGCTGCTTGTGGCCTCAGGAAAGCAGCAGAAGATGGCTCAAAACCATGAGACCCTGTACCTGCATGGAGACCCAGAAAAAGCTCCTGGCTTTGGTGGCTCAGCTCTGGCCATTGTGGCCACTTCGGGTTTCAGGAGTGAATCAACAGAAGATCTTTCTCTCTGTCTCTCCTCTCTGTGAAAAAAAATCTGATTTTCCAATAAAAAAAAAGAAAACAAAGAAAGAAAGAACAGACCCAGAACAAATCACCTCAATCCAGACAACATGTGAATAGTAAAGCTGCTGATCTACTACACTAAGGGAATCCAGCTGTGGCGCCCTGATTGCTCAGCTGACCAAGTCATGTTATTTTTCTTACCTGGCTTTAGTTCATGTCTGTAACAACCAATCAGCTTATCACTATAAATCCTTTATTTAAAGTTTAGGAACATGTTTCTGATTAAAAGGATCCTGCTCAGCCACCCAACTAAGTAATTCCTAGAACTGAGCAAGTAACAGTTCTCTGCAGCAGCCATACGGCCTGAACACCCAAACCTTGCTAGGCAAATCTTTTCTGTCTTTAGGAGACTATCTATCCTTAACATTCCTGCAAGATACTTCTCTGAAAGCACATGTAAATAAGGAAAATATCAAGATGGTACTATGACAAGCATTAAAATGGGCAGGAAAAGAAGTGTAAGTGTACCCCAAAAAGCCCACAAAAAAATGGAATTTAAAGAATGTTTATTTTGGGGCCTGGCCTAGAGGTTAAAGTCCTCGCCTTAAACACAGCAGGATCCCACATGGGTGCCGGTTCTAATCCCGGTAGCCCCTCTTCCCATCCAGCTCCCTGCTTGTGGCCTGGGAAGGCAGTCGAGGACAGCCCAAAGCCTTGGGACCCTGCGCCTGTGTGGGAGACCTAGAAGAGGTTCCTAACTCCTGGCTTTGGATCGGCACAATACCGGCCGTTATGCTCACTTAAAGAGCGAATCATCTGACCGAAGATCTTCCTCTCTGTCTCTCCTCCTCTCTGTATATCTGACTTTCTAATAAAATAAATCTTAAAAAAAAATGTTTATTTTGAAATCAATCATACTGGAATACGGGAAGAAGTACATGGGTGTCATGCCTGCCCCCACCAAAAGAAAGGGAGGAGCCAGCCGTGCTGAACCAGAAGTGAACAATCTAAATAAAATGAGCAGCAGGATGGCAAGTTGAGTTTTGCAATAAATGCGTTAGTTTATTGCAACTAGGTTGCAATAAAAGCAACCTAGTAAGCTATGGTTTATGAAGTTTAAAAGAAACTGTTCCTAGGATATATCGTTTTTATACTTTGCCATCTGTCTTGTTACCTTCACAACTTAATAAGCTCCTGAAGTATGAAGTCATCTAGTCAAGAGGAGCCAAAGGTCAGAATGGCAGAAGATGAGGTGTATCAAAATCATTCAAGGAATGTTTAAAAAAAAATCTCTCCTCAAATTAAACACATGCATGCACACACACACACCAGCTCCAACCTTTAAATCAGGGTTTAGTAGGTCTAAACTCTGCAGCTCACTGGAACACACAACCAAGTTTAGAAATCTAACCCTCTGACCCATGTTTGAATATCCCTATCATTGGAACCTATTATTTCCAAACAACATGTACTATCTATCAATTAAGCTAAAACGAAAAAAAAAAAAAAAAAAAAGAGGGAAAAGAGGAGAAAGCCTTTTAATACCAGAATACCAGAGCTTTGCTTTTTGCTTTTTACAAATAGTTCTGCGGTTGTCTCCTTGACCTCAAACTTGTTATTTTGGAACTTTTCAAACAGAAATAAAAAGCAAGGCAGCATAATGGAAACACACATATCTACTACTAGCTTCAACACTTATCATCAACATGCACAATCCTGTTTCGTCTATGATTACCCTAGACATCAATATTTCACTCAATTCTACTAAAGAAAACAATTACATTTCATTTATAAGTTTTTCAGTATACAATTCTAAAATACGAGTTTAACTCAACTACCTACACTCATTATTACACTGAAGTAGTAATAGCTTATTAACTTCTTTGCAGGTCAGTTTCCTCAGGAATAGACTACTGTGACTGCACAGAATTCTTTTGAACTCACTGCATCAGTTGTCTCACTGACTTTCTTGTTTTTCAGGGAGGGAGCAGGTGTAGTGGCACAGCACGTTAGGACACTGCTTGGCATGCTCACACCCAAATCAGAGTGCTGGCTGGAGTCCTAGCTACTCTCCTCCTGACTCAGCTTCCTGTTTATGTATCCTGGGAGGTAGCAGAGGACAACTCAAGTACTTGGCTCCATGTCAGCCCTGTATAGCACACACATGGAGCTCTAGGCTCTTGAATTTTATTTGGTTTAGGTCTGGCTACTATGGACATCTGGGGAGTGGGCCAGCAGATAGAAGATTCTCTCAGTCCATTGCTCTGCCTTTTGGATACAAAAATTTGGATAAACATTAGAGGAAAAAAAAAAAGGAAAAAGCTCAATCTAAACATGTACAATATAGATAAAAAGCTTATAAGTTCTTAGGTTTTGAATCTATGAATAGTTTATAACCCATCTATCTAGAAACCTCAACTTGCTTAAGATGCTAACTGCAATAACCTACCTGTGATAATCTGTTTTCCATAGTTAGCAGCTGACCTTTCAACAAAGCTAGAATTTAAAATATAGATAGTGGGGTCCAGTGCCATAACCCTAGTGGTTGAATCTTTATTTTGCATGCACCTGGGACCCAGATGGGAACTGAGTTCGTGTTCAGGCTGCTCTACTTCCCATCCAGGTCCCTTCTTGTGGCCTGAGAAAGTACTGGAGCAATGGCCCAAGGCCTGGGGACCCTGCACCCACGTGGAAGACCCAGAAGAAGCTCCTAATATCCGATAGGCTCAGTTCCAATCATGTGACCAAAGATCATTCTGTCTCTGCTTCTCTCTATAAATTTTCCTTTCCAATAAAAGTAAATAAATCTTTAAAAAAAATACAGAAAATGAAATACATTGATCTTTTATGTTAACTTCAAGATAATCTACGTATTGTGGCTATTACATCACATACAGAACTGATATTTAAGTCACGGAAATGTCTGAAGGTGAACTGGGTGCAGATTCTGGGTTGCCTAGAAAATCAAGGGCTTTGTTTTCTACCAGTTCAAGGTTTGGCCCTAAGCTCAGACCACTACATGAATGAACAGCAGCTTCCTTTTCTTTGATATCAAAACTGCAATTTGCTTCCTTTTCTTTGATATCAAAACTGCAATTTTCCATACCCTGAATGCTTCAGGTTCTAGGCAGACGCCCTTCCAAAACAATTGTAAAGAGACTACATGATACCATACATAAATTATTTCCTCTCACAGCTTACTATAAAAACAGATCTAGGGAGAAACATCTGGTATAGAAGTTTAATAACACCATTTGGGACACCAAGATTCCATGTCAGAGGGCCTGGGTTCAAGACACAGTTTCACTCTCTACCCTAGTTTCCTGCTAATGTAGGTGATGACTCACCTGACTCCTTGCCTCACATGTGAAATTCCTAGATTGACTTTCTGGCTCCTGGCTCCTGGCTGCAGCCTGGTGAGCTCAGTCTACTGCAGGCTTTGGGGAGTGGAGATCTCTGTCTGCCTGCTTCTCTTTCTTTCTGCTTTTCAAATAAATAAGATAAAACAAACTGTTTTCTAAAAAAGGAAGAGATTTATGGTTGAGGAGGGATCAAACATTGACCCAAATGTGAATCGAGCAGTAACCTGGACCCTAGAGCTTGAGAAAATTAGAGGGATCAGTGTTTCTTTTAAAAAAGAGAGAGAAAGAAAAAGAAGAAGAAAAATAAAAACAAAAAGAAAAAAATTTAAAAAGAGAGAAAACTTACAGAACATAAAATTCACCATTTTAAAATGTGTAATCCAGTGGCTTACAGCATATTTGTAAAGTTGTACAACTATGACTGCTAACTTACTCTAGAAAATTTTCATTACCTCTCTCCCCAAAAAAATCCTATACACAAGCAGCAATATTTCCAAATTTCCTCCTAGCTCTAAGGCCCTAAACAAGCACTACTTTGCCTTCTTGCTCGGTGAATTTTCCTTATCTGAACATTTCAAATAAATGGAAGTAGGTGTTTTTGATCTGGTTTCCTTCACTTTGCATGTTTCCAAGTTGTATCCATGTTTTTAGCAGGACTTCCTTCCTTTTGTGAGTCAATGGTATTTCATTGTATGCATACACCACACTTAGTTTAATAGACATTTAGAAAGCTTCTACTTCTTGGCTATTATGAATAAAGCCGTTATAAACAATCCAATTTGGTAAGGAATTTAAGCAGACATTGCACAAAAAAAATACACTAATGGTCAGTAAGCACATGAAAAAATACTCAGCATTTGTCAAGGAAATGTAAGTCAAAACTACAATAAGGAATCATTTTATATCCATTGGTATGGTTATCATGAAAAATGACCAACAATAGCAAGCTTTGAAGAGAATATAGAGAAACTTGAACCTTAATATCCTCCTGTTGGGCCCAGCGCATGGCCTAGCAGCTAAAGTCCTCGATTGAACGCGCCGGTGATCCCATATGGGCGCCGGTTCTAATCCCAGCAGCTCCACTTCCCATCCAGCTCCCTGCCTGTGGCCCGGAAAAGCAGTCAAGGACGGCCCAAAGCTTTGGGACCCTGCACCCACGTGGGAGACCTGGAAGAGGTTCCCGGCTTCGGATCGGCACAGCACCGGCCGTTGTGGTCACTTGGGGAGTGAATCATCCGACGGAAGATCTTCCTCTCTGTTTCTCCTTTCTATATATCTGCCTTTGCAATAAAATTAAATAAATCTTAAAAAAAAAAATATATCCTCCTGTTGAAATAGTTAAACAGAATTATAGCCCCTCTGGAAAAAGTTTGGTAGTTCCTCAAATAGTTAAACAGAATTCCCACACAATCCAGCAATTCTAGTTCCGGGAATATTATTCCCTTTTGTTTTTACCAATGATCCTTGAATTCAAGCTTCCCCTTCTCCATTCAAATACTTTAGGAAATGATGATTATTGAGTTATTATTTTTATTTTTAGAATTATTTTTATTATTTGAGTTATTATTTTGAGTTGTTATTTTGATTAGTTACTAATGACAATGAAGGAAATAATTAAATAATGTCACAGATTCTCCTAATTATTTCAACTTCTGAAATTACCTTGTGGTTTCAAATAAAAAGTTACTAAGAAATTATTTCATAAAGTTTGTATTAGAGAAAATAAGTATTAAAGAACATAATTGGATATATTTCTTAGTGGGAGTTGAATAGAATACATTTTGAAAGCATTCTTTTTCTGGATTCTGATCATGGCATCCAAAACACTTTTTTCCCCTAAACCTTCATCCCCTCAGACATGTAAACTGCCTTTATTAAATGCTATTTTACTACTATTGCCTGAAATGTAGCGTTAGTGCTGATCTAATTTGCTAATTGATGCAATTCATGCTAAGGTTAGAATCAA
Source organism: Ochotona curzoniae (assembly GCF_017591425.1). NCBI lineage: Eukaryota > Metazoa > Chordata > Mammalia > Lagomorpha > Ochotonidae > Ochotona > Ochotona curzoniae. The sequence continues at coordinate 944,848 of NW_024466975.1, forward strand.
GTTTGAACATTTGTAGGATTCATAGGTTATCAGAAGAGCAAATCACAAATCGGCAATTGTGGAGTGTAATGAAAAAAAATTAGTCCTACTGTCTCTCCTCCAAGGGAAAACATCTTGCTCTACTTCCCCTTGGGTAATTTTTTTAGACAGTAAAACTAACTCAATCACTTCACAATAAAGGCTATTGCTGCATCCTTCATCTTATCTATTTTACTTGAAAAAATAAGAGCTAAGGAACAAAAAGAAGGGATCCTACATAATGAGTAGATAGAGAGGCAACTATCTTCCATTGCTTCTCAATCACAGCCAGATCTTTGATTGAAACTCTATTTATAATCTTAGAAAAGATAATATTAATAGCAATCAATTTTTAAGTTTTTATTTCAGAAGCACAGAGAGAGTATTGTCTCCCCGCGCACACACACTGGTTCACTACCCAAATGTCTAGAACGTGCCAGATCTGCCCATGGGTGATAATAACCCAAGTATTTGGGTGCACTGCCTCCCAAGGTCTACATTAGCAGGATAATGGAGTCAGAAGCTAGGTTCTCCAACATGGAATAATGGTATCCCAAATTGCATTTGTCTTAAAAAAAAAAAAAAAGTTTTTATTGGAAACTCAAGATTTTTTTTTTCACAGAGAGAATGAGAGACAGAAAGATCTTCCATTTACTGGTTCACTCCTAAGTGGTCTCAACAGCCACTACTGATCCGATACAAAGCCAGGAGCCAAGAGTTTCTTCCAGGTATCCCACAAGGGTGCTGGGTCTTCAGGCTTCAAGCCGTCCTCTACTGCTTTCCAAGGCCATAACCAGGGAACTGCATGGGAAGTGGAACAGCCAGGATACGAATTGGAGCCCATATGGGATCCCTGCACATGCAAAGCAAGGACTTTAGCCACAAGGCTTGACCAGTAGGCCAAATGTCCTTCCAGCAAACAATTTATAAATTGACCTAATAACATTTAATCATTTGCCACATAATCTAAGAATCAGAGCACAACTAGGAGTAAATAAACAAGGCTCAAAACGGAAAATACTTCTTTTTCCTAACAACTTAGGCACAAAAATATGAACTCTCAAGTTTCAGAATTTATTAAGAAAAGACAGTACCTGAGAAATTTGGCCCTGGACTTTTGCGAGCTGAGTTGTTCGAATATTTAAGGACTGGCTTCTTGTTACAGTTGCCCCAGAAAGAGACTTTCCATTCACCTTTCTTTCAAAGTGACAACTTGCTGGTGATTTTTCTTCAAGAAGAACAGCCTCCCAAGGATCCTCTGCAAGTAAATTTGGTATACTTTTTTCCTCTTCATGGTCTAATACTTCCACATTATCCACCTTAGGTTTACTGAGAGGATCCAAGTCTAACCATTCAAATTTACTGATACCCTCAGGCTTTGGAGAGACCTGTAGATTGCTGGTCGTAGCCTTAGAATTTGTTATTTCCAAATCAGTCCTTGCTTTCCCATTTTTTAAAAATTCTGATGTGCTAGCAATTTTATCAAACAGTTTTGCCATTTCAGGACTGACTCTTGGCTGATAGACAGGTAAGCTTCCCTGGGGATGAAATGGCGTGGCAGGTGTCAAAGGATATGAAAAATATGGAGACTGTCCTGGAACACTTAAATATATGGGTTTTGTAGATGGCAAAGTAGACATTCCTGGATTGAAGCCATTCTGAAATGCAGCCTGTTTACTGTAAGTTGCAGGATAAATAGAAGGTAAAGTGTAACTGGAAGGCCCAGATAATCCAGGTGGCCACTGTCCTCTTTGAATAGTAGATCCAACATAAAGTTGCGCTGAAAACGAAGGGCTCAGAACATGAGTAACTGGCGACACAGGTGTTTTTCTAGGCTCGAAGTTCTCATCCAATAACAGTTTCTCAAGTTCAGCTTGAGTGAGCTTTTCTACATCAATATCTACTCCTCTTTTTTGGGACTCTGATTCAGGAAACACCATCAGATCATAATCTTCTTGGTTATAAACTTGTGCCTTTTCCCGTGAGCTGCTTGACAACTCAATGCTTCTTTGATTGTTAGTCACTTGTCTGTCCTTTTGCAGTTTTGCTAAAGCCTCTGCTTCCATCTGTAAAGCTTCTTCTTTGTCCACATCCTTCGTTCTTACTGGTTCCAGGGATGAAGATGAACATTGCTTAAATCCATTGCTGCTGGATATCTGAGCCATGTCCACTAAGAAGAATGAATCTTCCCCTAATGTTTTTTATCTCACAGCTCCCAAAACAGGAAAACCTAGGTACAAAAACAAATATAACATTTAATCAGATCTTCAAAACACAAATAAATGCATTTTATTCACGACCTATACCATATGATCGTGAATTTGAAACTACTTATATAAATACATTACCAGGACCTGGCATGGTAGCCTAGCAGCTAAAGTCCTCGCCTTGCATGCCCGGGATCCCATATGGGTGCTGGTTTTAATCCCAGCAGCTCCACTTCCCATCCAGCTCCCTACTTGTGGCCCGGGAAAGCAGTAGAGGATGGCCCAAGGCCTTGTGATACAGGAGATCAGAAGCAAGCTCTGGGCTACTGGCTCCATTTCAGTGCAGTTACAGCCATTATGGTCACTTGGGGAGTGAAATCAGCAGATGGAAGATCTTTTTATCTGTCTCTCCACTCTGTATATCTGACTTTCCAATAAAAACAAATAAATCTTTTTAAAAAATTCACTACCAAATAAACGAAATGAACAGATGGGTGAAATGTAGGTTGAAGGAACAATTAATATCATGTACACTACATGGTTAAAGAAGCCGTCTAGAAGTTAAGAGTGTACTTCAAAAAGTTCATAAAAGGCTGGCACTATAGCTTGGCTGGTAAAGATTCTTTATGTCACATTGCCATTCCACATGGACCCCAGCTAGTGTCCCAACTGCTCCAATTCTAATACAGCATTCTGTCAATTACCCAGGAAAAGCAGGGGAAGGTGGTTCAAGTACTTGGACCCCTGCCTACCTACACGGGAGACTCGGAAGAAGCTTCTGGCTACTGGCTCCTGGTTTTGGCCTGGCCCCCTTGGAGGTTGCAACCATCCGGGGAGCGAAACAGGTGGGAGATCTTTCTCGTTGCCCCTCTCTCTAGCTCTCTGTAGTAAATAAGTAAATCATAAAAACAAAAAAACATAGAAATTTTCACATATGAAGTTAAGAGGCTTTTCTGTTGCAGAAAAAGCTGAAACCCATGGATATGAGAGGTCTTTAAAAGTTATTAAAAGTGTGTACTATGGAAAAGCTGCAGACCTGGTGTGATGGTTCAGTGGCTAAATCCTCAACTTGCATGAGCCAGGATCCCATATGGGTGAAAGTTCGTATCCTGGCTGCTTGACTTCCCATCCAATTCCCCATCAGTGGCCTTGGAAACCAGCAGAGGAAGGCCCAAAACCTTGAGATCCTGCACCCACATGGGAGACCTGGAGGAAGCCCCTGCTCCTGACTTTGGATCAACTCAGTCCTACCATTGAGGCCACTTGGGGAGTGAATCAGTGAACAGATCTTTTTCTCTGAATCTCCTCTCTCTAAAAAATTGCCTTTCCAATTAAAAAAAAAAAGTTACTCATAGATTTTTCAAATCTTATGTACAAAAATAAACTCATAATTCAAGTCTACTTTTCCATGAATCTTTTGAGTTGCCCTCACTCATGACTGTAACCTATTTCCTGACTTAACAGAAAAGTGGGCACAGTAAAATGAAGAAGCTTTCATATGAGCTGTCACAGTGGCTTCCGTTAACCAGTGGTGCTTCTAGCAGAATTCCTGGCATGAAACAACTTAAGTGGCAGTCACATATTTCTTAAGAGTTCATATAGAGTTTAATATTATGCAAACAGCAAGTCAACATGGTTTCAGTCTTATTTCTTAAATAGCTCAGAAGCCAATCATCAGTGAGAGCAGCCAATATGTAATCAATAAAATAAGGAATATTATTTCATCAAGATATCACATGAAGCTGATTAAGCAATTATTCTAGAGACATTTTTAAAGTATAATGTAACAGATTAAGATAGGACAAAAGTGAGTTATTAGTTATCAGTAACTGGAACACTTCACTCAAGGGTTAAATTATAGAAAAAGCCATGTGACTGTTTTAATGACTTTCTGCAATTAAACCAAGTTATAACATCAAACTATCAGGCCTGGCGAAACGGTTCAGTGGCTCAATCTTCGCCTTGCATATACCAGGATGCCATAAGACGACCAGCTTGTGTTCAAGCTGCTCTGCTTTTCCATCCAGCTTTCTTGCTTGTGGCCTGGGAAAGCAGTAGAGGACGGCCCAAGGCCTTGGGACCCTGCACCCACATGGGAGATCCAGATGGAGATCCATGGGAGTTCCAGATGTCTTCCGTGGGACTCAGCCCAGACAGACCATGGACCATTCGTAAAGTAAACCCATGGACAGAAAAAATTTGTTTCTCCCTTTCTCTGTAACTCTGCCTTTCAAATAAATAAAATCTTTAGAGGAATGCCATTACATTACTCCAAAAAGCTACTAGAAGGTTTTCCTTTTTATGGTAGAACACAAAACAGGCATGTGTATACTCCAAATCCATATGCTTCATTGTACATAAACTTTATATTAAAGAAGGAAAGTACAAATATCTATAATTTATTTCAAAATACATCAAAAGATTAGATGAACTGACAAAAGCAATAGATGAGAATGTAGAAGATGGGCAAGTGTAACAAAATGTGGGCTTTTGTTTTTAAGATCTTCCATCTGCTGGTTCACTCCCCAAGTGGCGACAAGGGCCAGGAAAAAGCTGACCAGAACCCAGGAGCCTGGAACTTTTTTCAAGTCTCCCAGGAGGTACAGGGTCCTAAGGCTTTGGGCCATCCCCTACTGCTTTCCCAGGCCACAAGCAGAGAGCTGGATGGGAAGTGGAACTGCCAGGACATGAATCGGTGCCCATATGGGATCCTGGCATATGCAAAGTGAGGATTTTAACTACTGAGCCTTTGCTCTGGGCCCAGTTACAATAAAATGTTAACAGTAGATTTTAGGACTATGGCATGGCAGTAGAGCTGCCATTTGCAATACTGGCATCCCATGGAGGTATTGGTTCATGTTCTGGCTGTTTCAATTTTGATGCAGCTCGCTGCTAATGGTCTGAGGAAAACAGAGAAAGATGTTCCATTGTTTGGGTCCCTGCCCTTCAATGTGGGAGTCCTGGAAGAAGTCTGGGGTTCTGGATTTGGCCTGGCAAAACTCCAGCCACTGTAGCCATTTGGGGAGTGAACCTATGGTTCATCTAAAGATTTCTGTCTCTAACTTTTTGTATCTTTTCAAATAAATAATCAAATCTTCAAAAAAAAAAATCAGTAGATTCTAAACAGTAAGTAAATGGGTATTCACTTTGAAACTCTTCCCACCTGGCTACCACAACTGAAAATGTTCACGACAAACTGTATGAGGAATAGAATGGGTAGAATTTGCTTACATGCCTTAATGATGTGACTGTTGCTCTTCCCATAAAGAGCTGAAGCAGGGCCTGGCATGGTGGCCTAGTGGCAAAATCCTCAACTTGCATGTGAGGATCCCATATGGGCACAGGTTTGTGTTCTGGCTGCTCTGCTTCCCATTAAGCTTCCTGCTTGTGGCCTAGGAAAGCCATCAAGGACAGCCCAAAGCCTCAAGACCTTGCACCCATGTGGGAGATCCAGAAGAAGCTCCTGGCTCTTGGCTTTGGATTGGCTCAGATTCAGCCATTGTGGCTACATGGGGAGTGAACCAGCAGACAGAAGAGCTTTCTTTCTGTAAATCTGACTCCAAAGCTCTTGAAGGGAAAGTTGGATATACAGAGAGGAGGAGAGACAGAGGGAAAGATCTTCTGTCCAGTGATTCACTGCCCATGTAGCCGCAATGGCTGGAGCTGAGTCAAATAGAAACCAGGAGCCAGGAGACTCTTTCATGTCTCCCATGTGCGTGCAGGGTCCTAAGGCTACGGACCATCCTCTACTGCTTTTCCAGGCCACAAGCAGGGATTAGAACTGGTGCCAATATAGGTTCCCGGTGCATGCAAAGCAAGGACTTTTAACCACTACGCTATTGTGCTGGAACCTAGTTCTTTACAATCTTGATCTGAGTAGGCTTTGGGACTTGTAGAAAAGGTGACCCTTTGAAATTCTAAGAATGGATATTAAGAAACTTTCCTGAAAGAACGAATAGAAAAGCCCAAACACCAAACACCAGTCCTGAATGATCATCTCAGACCATCCGGCCTTAGGAACAGTCTGGTTGTAAGTGTTTATTTACTGTCCCATCAATATATGCTTAATATGGGTGTAGATAAAAATGAATCTATGGGAGATATGGGAAGTAACATTATCAATAACCTCAATTATATCCTTAATATTACTACACTTTTGTCTGAAATTGATGACCCAGAAATAGCTATAATAATAGACCTCTTATGTAAATTATGCTGTGACTTAATAATGGATATAGTATGTATGTTGGAGCTTTTGAGCAGAGGTGACTCCATCTTCCTAAACTACTGGTGAAATGGGGCCACCTCTCCTATCACTCCTGTCAAGAAACTCCAATGTACGTAAGCCCTCTCTTATCACTCCTGTTAAGAAGCTCTAATGTACGTAAGCATGTCATGAAAAACAAGTTATGGTAAAAATGATAAAAGAAGAAGAAAATGTGTCTTGATAAATATGTAAAAAAACATGTTTCTCAGAACTAAGAGAAAGCAAGTATTGTTGTAATAACCAATCAAAACGTAACAACTGCTTGCTTGACCCACTGAATTGTATAAAAACCCATGCCTTGGTCCCAGTCACTGAAGCCAGCAGGTTCCCACTAGGCCAGAACTAAAGCCCAGCAGTGGCGCAAGTGGCTAAGGGTCCTCGCCTTGCACGCCCGGGAGAATCCGGCAAGCTCAAAGCAGTCGAGGACGGCCCAAAGCCTCCCTGCACTCCTGGCTTCAGATCGGCATAGTATCGGCCCGTTGCGCTCACTTGGGGAGTGAATCATTGGACGGAAGATCTTCCTCTCTGTCTCTCCTCTCTGTATATCCGCCTTTCCAATGTGCCCAGCAGACTTCCACGAGACCGAAGTCAAGGGCGCTCTCGGTGGCTTCCCCCATCCTGTTCGGTGTGTGCTCGCTTGAATAAACGCTTGATTGCAAGCATCCATTCTCTCGACTCGTGGCGTTTGTTCGAGTAACCGGGCTTGGCATTCGCGACACTGTCCACAAACATTCCAGATCGCTATGGCCACGTGAGTACCAAAGATGGGAAAGGCAGCAAAAGAAAGTACTCAGATGAGCTGAAACTAAACACTAGGCCAAGGAATCACTTGGAATAGTTCACTTATCCTCAAATAATTAAGTTTTAATCTTCCAGGCCCAGCGCCATGGCCTAGTGGCTAAAATCCTTGCCTTAAATGCACCAGGATCCCATATGGGCGCTGGTTCTAATCCCAGCAGCTCCACTTCCCATCCAGCTCCCTGCTTGTGTCCTGGGAAAGCAGTCAAGGACAGCCCAAAGCCTTAGGACTCTGCACTCGTGTGAGAGACCTAGAGGAGGTTCCTGGATCCTGGCTTCAGACTGGCGCAGCACAGGCCCTTGCAGCCACTTGGGGAGTGGATCATTGGATGGAAGATCTTCCTCTCTGTCTCTCCTCCTCTCTGTATATCTGACTTTGTAAAAAAAAAAAAAAAAAAAAAAAAAAAAAAAATTTAATCTTCCAAGGCCTCTTCCACCAATACTCCTTACCTCCACTGAATGCTGATCAACACCCTTATCAGTGACCCCTTCCTTTGTATTGTCAACTTCTCCTTTACTCCTGGCCCTCTGGCATTTAAATTAAAAAAAAAAAAAAAAAAACCTTACTTGTTTTCATCATGTTGAGGGAGAGGGGAATTTCAACAATTTCCCTTTAGACTCCAGTAGCTTCTATTTTAATTTTCTTCATTCAATGCCAAACTCCTCAATAGAATGACCTAGAAATGCCTGTCTTTATATTCTGTCTTGGAAAACATTACTTTGGGGAGGGTATGGGGAGGAGTTGAGGGAATCCCAGAGCCTATGAAACTGTCATAAAATCAAATGTAATTTTAAAAAAAGATAATGAAAATAAATTAGTTAAAAACAAAGAAAAGCATTACTTGTTCTTCAGAGTCCAATTAAAATGCCGCCTCCTCTCTGAAATTTTTCCTAAGCAGTTCTTACCAAAATTCATCCTTTTTAGCATAACCAAAAATTTTCATCACTGTTTTCTCTCGAATTTTATAAAGTTGCTATTTTTGCAGGCTCAGCAGCCTTGCTTCTAGAGGTAGAACATAACATTTCCTAGGAAGTCTGCTTATCTCCCCATATCCTCTGCAGTTAAAATAGGACTGAACAATTCCTGTTCCGTACAACTCCAGAGGATCCAAGCCTGATTCATCCGTTAACCCAGGACTTCTGTAGGAACTATTTAGAAAGGACTTTTGTCCCTGGGGTTGCTAAATGGGAAGATGTGAGCCTGGCAGTCTGTGGCTACCTCTTGCTTCTTGAAGAGATGCTGCCTACGAACCAAACCAAGACAGGCGAATGCAGACTGGCAGATTATGGATATTCCATTAAGATCTGATCCAACCAGGCCTAGGGCCAGTCTTTAATTTTTGTAAATACATAAATCCCTTTTTATAAGCAAGCTAAAAATAAATTTCTGCCACGATGAACAAATCATGATTAACACAGAATCAGTGAATATGAATATATGCGTCTTTCCAACAGTCCAAAATAAGCTGCCTAAGTACACAGAAATCTTCACATATTTAAAGGTACTTTACATAGGGGCTGGTACAGTGGTATAGTAGTTTAATCTTCCATCTACAGTACTGGCATCTCATGAGTGCTGATTTGCGTCCCAGCTGCTCCACTCTGATCCCTGCTTACGGCTTGGGAGAGCGAGAAGAATGGTTCAAGTTTGGGCCCCTGAACCCATGTGGGAGACCAGAAGGAAACTGCTGGCTACACATTGGCTCAGCATGGGCTGTTGTAGCCACTGGGGAGTGAACTAGCAGATGGAAGCTCTCCTTCTGTTTGTCTGTCTGCCTAATTCTGAATTGCAAGTAAAATAAATAAATCTTTAAGAATATAAATAGATAGGGATCAGCATAGTAGCTTAGCGGCTAAAGGTCTCATCTTGCATGCACCAGGATCCTACATGGACACAAGTTCGTGTCCCTGGAGCCCCATCTGCTTCTCATCCAGCTCCCTGCCAATGGCCTGGGAAAGCGGTCGAGGACGGCCCAAAGCCTTGGGACCCATAATCCACGTGGGAGATCCGGAAGAAGCTCCGGGATCCTGGCTCAGCTCCGGCCATTGAGGCTACATGGGGGTGAATCAATGGATGGAAGATCTTCCTCTCTGTCTTTCCTCTCTGTGTATCTGACTTTCCAACCAAAAAAAAAAAAATCTTATAAAAAAAAAATTCATTCCAGACGGCATATTTTATAATAAACTATATACAGCACTGATACAAAAGAGGTATTTGGATTTTTAAAAATGTTTGCTTATTTTTATTTATTTTACTATTAGTAATAGTAGTAATAATTTTTAAATTTTATTTATTTGTAAGACAGAGACAAACAGATGCATTTTCCTTCTGTTAGTCCATTCCACAAATGTCCACAACAGCTGGGGCTGGGACACACCAAAGTCAGCTGGGTCTGAATAGCCAGGACTCAAACCTGTTAGGATGCAGCAGATTAACTCACTGTACCCTAATACCTGTCCTGCATCTGGATTTTATAAAATGTACTTAAAGTCTATTCACTGGAGAATGCACTGGTTCTAAAGATTTCAAATGACTGTTAATTCTAATTTGCTGACAAAGGTGTAAAACTAACAGCTTGAAATACAGTTTAACATTGAGTATGGTCTTGCTTCTCACATCACCAATTTATATTTCCTTTACCTCTAGAGCACGATATCCAAAGACATAGCTGCTAAAGTCAACTGAGCCAGGTCAGCGAGCTATTTGCACCTAGATGACCACATTTTAGTTTTCTAAGAGGTTATCACACATGTACACTCACAGAATAATAAAGGATTCAAAAAGCCAGTCCAAGAGGAACCTTGTGCTTCAGCTGTTTTTCGGGGGCTGCTGCACTGGTACGCTCCATTAATTTTTCTTAAATGAAACTTCATTAAATGGCAACCATCTAACAGGAAATAATTTCTCCCATATTAATTCAAAATGAAAATTTCAATGCCAATGTTCCCTTACCTCAAGCTGAGAAGGACAATGTAACTAGTTTTTGAAAGACAATTATACATTATCTGCCAAAATCTTCCCAACATAAACCCAGTGAAGGAGGATAGGCTGTAACTACTTTAAAAGTCTTCAAAAGAGAGCAATTAACTATTCAGCTAAACTTCTGGACATCATTAGCATACCCTCAAAATAGAAGAATTAATTTAAAAGCTCTTGGCTTCATCTGTGGTAGCCTTTCATTTACAATTTAAATTTCAACCTCAGGGAGGATAAAAACCCAATCAGTCCTAATAAAAATTCAAAGATACTTAAGAAAACGAAGAAACAATGATTTGAATTCACAATTACAGAAACTCCCCCTCCAAAACAAAAATGAACCTCAGTGAAAAACAAACTATAGTACTTCCACGGAACTGACTAGTACACCATCATTTAAAAAATGTCTTAGAATGAAGTAATCCTGAAAAATGTTTGACAAAACTGCAACAAATATTTACGTATTCTTATCTGTATATACATGTATAAATATATGGCAGTGTTTGAACAATGTGTCAAGTAGCTTAAATCTCAAATTTCATGAAGTAACTAGTTAACAAGAGAAGAAACTTAAGCACACAAATTACATAATCTGTATAAACTCAGAGCAGCTAGACAGTAGTAGAATCATAATTCAAATCTAGATAACTTACCATAGTATACTTATATGTTAAGCAGAAACCATGTCTAAGTTAATAATTTATTCATCATAAATATAAACTGTTTTGGTGTCTCTCTCTCCCTCCCCTTTCGCTTCCTTTCCGGAGGTGCTTCCCCTTCCCTCCCCTCCTTGCTCACCTGGTCCCTTCGCAAATACACTTTTCTGTCTGCAACAGAAAAAAATAATAATAATAAATATAAACCGTTTTTCTTAATCTTTTTTTTTTTTTTAAAGATTTATTTTTATTATTTTTTCATTTATACAGAGAGGAGAGACAGAGAGGAAGATCTTCCGTCCGATGACTCAAAGTGATACTATATTCTTTGCAGGGTTATGATCTTTTTTTAAAAGATTTATTTTTCTTTATTGTTAAGTCAGATTTATAGAGAAAAGAAAAGGAGAGACAAAGAAAAAGATCTTCCATCTGCTGGTTCACTTCCCAAGTGGCCACAACCAATAGAGCTGAGTTGATCCGAAGCCAGAAGCCAGGATCCTCTTCTGGGTCTCCCACACTGGTAAAGGGTCCCAAGGCCTTGGGCCAGTTTCTACTGATATCCCAAGCTTTAAGCAGGGAGCTAGAAGGGAAAACAGAGAAGCCTGCATACTAACCAGAGCCCATATGGGATCCTAGTGTGTGTAAGGTGAGAAATTTAGCCTACTGAGCCAGGCTCTGTTTTCCTTATTTTTTTTTTTTTTAAGATTTTATTATTTTTATTGAAAGGCGGATATACAGAGAGGAGAGACAGAGAGGAAGATGCTCCGTCCAATGATTCACTCCCCAAGTGAGCGCAACGGCCGATGCTATGCCAATTCGAAGCCAGGAGCCTCTTCCGGGTCTCCCACGCGGGTGCAGGCTCCCAAAGCTTTGGGCCGTCCTCGATTGCCTTCCTGGGCCACAGGCAGGGAGCTGGAAGGGAAGCGAGGCTGCTGGGATAGAACCGGCGCCCACATGGGATCCTGGGCGTGCAAGGCAAGGACCTTAACCACTGCGCCACTGCGCAGGGCCCATGTTTTCCTTATTCTTAAACAGTTATTTTTCTGTTAATATATATTATTATTTCCTTTAATTTTATCATGATTGTTAACACTGATATTTAGATACATCAACTGATGAGTTAATTTTGAATCTCCAGATGACTAGAAAATTTACAGTTATACTGAGGATAAGAACATCTGTTTTGGGACCAGTGCATTGGCTCAATTGGCTAATCCTCCACCTCTAAGAGCCAGCATTCCATATGGGTACCGGTTCAAATTCCAGCTGCTTCACTTTCCTTAGAGCTCTCTGCTTATGTCCTGGGAAATCATTTGAGGACAGCCCGGAGCTTTGGGACCCTGCACTCGTGTGGAAGACCCAGAAGAAGTTTCCAGCTTTCCCATCAGCTCAGGTCCTGCCGTTGTGGCTACTTGGGGAATGAACCCACAAATGGAAGATCTCTCTTACTTCTCTCTGTAAATTCCCTCTCCAACAAAAATAAATCTTTAAAAAACAAAACAAAAGCACTTATTTTCCTCATCTTTACTCTCAAACTTTTAATACAATTGCTGAATGAATATATCAATAAGTAAAGAATGTAAGATACCATTCCCTTCGGGGGGGGGATTTTACTTTTATTTGTAAGGCAGTTACAGAGAGAATGAAGAGAGATCTTCCATTCTCTGGTTCACTTTTCAAATGGCTACAACAGCTGGAGCTGGGATGCTTCAAAGTCCCAGGAGCCAGAAGCTTGGACACCACTGGGCAGTGAATGGAAGATTTCTCTATCTCTCCATCTCTCTGTATTTCTGACTTTCAAGTAAAAATAAATAAATAAATAAATCTTAAAAAAAAAAAAAAGAAAAACTATACCAAAGAAAATGATATTAAAAAAAAAACCATAGGAGATATCTCTAATATATACTGAAAGAAAGAAATCTATTGTAAATAACTCCTCTAAAATAGGAAAAAACAATCTAAAAGAAAACTAAGCAAAAGACATGAACCCTACAAATCCAAATGGCCAATAAATGCCAAAAAACCCACTTAATTATATTAGCAAACAAGGAAACTTATATTAAAACCAAACCAAGATACACATACTCCTACAGCATTGGAAAAAAATTAATAGCACACATTACCAAGTGATGAAGACAAGAAAGAATGGAAACATACACACTCCTGGGATAAATATAATTGGTAAAGTTATTTCAGAAAACAGAGGTCATAAAGGAAAGCTGAAGATTCTCATAACTCTACAACCTAGTGACTACACCGAGGATACACACACTACAGAAGCAGACTTTGTGCACCAAGTATGTGCTTAATGTCCATTACAGGCCAAACAAGAAATAATCCAAATCTTCATTGATCCAAACATGGTGTGTCTACCCCTAACATTTCCCAACACCAAATGTGTGGGTATTTTTCACTGTAGGAAGTTCAACACTACTGATTTGTAACATTAACCAGAAACAGTATCAGACTCCACAGGTTCAAGGCCTCAGATCAAGACTGCTCCCACCTCAGATGAGCATCATATCATTCCTGGCTTCCCTGGTTATCAATGCATACATCCTACTTGCAAATTGAGGATTCCACAAACTCTTCTTTGGTTAGGTAATTTACTGGAGCAGCTCACAGAACTCATGCTAAGTTTGCTGTTACTGGTTTATTGTAAATACTACAAGTCACGAACAAATGGAAGAGATGCATTAAGGCAAGGCACAGTACTGCACAGAGTTTGCAAACTCCACCCTCTGAAGCCCTTGATGTGGTAACCAACTCAGAAGCTCTCTAAACCCTAACATTTAACGGTTTTCATGCAGGCTCCATTACAGAACCATGACTGATTATATCACTGGCCACTGACAATTAACTCAACCTCCAGCAACCCTCCTGTCAACAAACCCCTAATCATTGCCTTTGTTTCTCAGGTAACCAGCGTCCATCCTGAAGCTACCTAAAAACATCCAGTCTCCAGACATATCTCAATATCATACCAAAAAATCACTTTTACACATTGGAACTGTGTGGCAGGAATCAGATACAAAAACGAAATACTGGAGTTGGTGTCATGATGTTGCAAACTAAGCCTCTTGCCAGCATACCATATGGGAACTGGCTCGAGTCTCAGCAGTTTCACTTCAAATCTAGCTTCTTGCTAGCATCCTGGGAAAGCAGCTGAGGAGAGGCTCAGCACTTGGGACCCTGCACCCATGTGGGAGACCCAGAAGAAGATTTGGCTCTAGACTTTGGACTGGCCCAGCTCTGGCTGTTGGGGTCATTTGGGAAGTCAATCAGCAGAAAATCCCACTTTGTCTCTACTTCTCTCTCTGCAACTCTTTCAAATAAAAATAAATAAATCTCAAAAAAAATTAGATAACTTAAAAATTACATCAACTTTACTCAATTATATTAAAAAAAAACACATGTATTTATCTTTATTGGAAAGGCAGATTTACAGAGAAGAGAGACAGAGAGAAAGATCTTCCATCCCCTGGTTCACTCTCCAAGAGGCCACAATGGCCAGAGCTGAGTTGATCCAAAACCAGGAGCTTCTTCTGGGTCTCCCACACTGGTGCAGAGTCCAAGGTTTTGGGCCATCCTCTGTTTTCCCAGGCCTCAGGGAGCTGAAAGGGAAGTGGAGCCAGCTGGGATTAGAACTGTCACCCATATGGGATCCAGCATGTGCAACGTGAGGATTTAGCCACTGAAACCAGTGGATTCTATTTTTAAGACAGATTTTCATTGACTTATTTGAAAAGCAGAGACACAGAAGGGAGCTGTTCCATCTGCTGGATTATTCCCCAAATGCCCTCAACAGCTGGGGCTGGGCCGGGTTGAAAACAGGAACCAGGAACTCAAGTCTCCCAAGTGAGTGGCAGATCCAGTAACCTGAACCATCATCTACAGTCTCTCCAGCTGTACATCAACAGGAAGTTGAAATAAGTGGGGGATGTGGGCATCACAAATGATTCCGTAACTGATGCACCCAATACCCACCCTTCAGTAAGTCTATAAAGCAGTGTAAATAAACAAAGTAGAGCTCTACACACAAAAAAACTGACTAAAATCTAAAATATGTTGAGCAAATCAGACAATACATTAAATATTTAATTCCTATTCATTTCAAAACATGGAAAAACGACAATATGCCTACAGGAGAGTAAATCTGTGAGGAAAGGATTATCAATTTATCATTCTGTTTTTTTTTTTTTAATTGGAAAGGCAGATTTACAAAGAAGGAAAGACAGAGAAAGATCATCCATTTCCTGGTTCACTCCTTAAGTGGCCACAATGGTGAGAGCTGAGCCAATTCAAACTCGGGAGCCAAAAGCTTCTTCTGGATCTTCCACATGGGTGCAGGGTCCCAAGGTTTTGGGCCAACCTCTACTGCTTTCCCCGGCCACAAGCAGGGAGCTGGATGGAAAGTGGAGCAGCTGGGATACAAACCTACACCCGTATATGGCCAGTTCTGTCAAGTCAAACCACAGAACTATCTGGAGAGTGCATAATCTGGGAGTGGGAGAGGCCTGGGAGGGAAATAGTGGGCTCATCCCTCTTGGGTTACCACTTCCATGGGAGGGCATAAAACTAGGACAGCGGCTGGGGTGGAATGGGGTGTGGGACAGACTGGATTACTGCTACACATACTGGCAAACCAGGGTAGGGGGTGGGCCTGGTGGGGGTTATTGCGGGTCGCTCCAACTAGGCTGCAGCTCCCACTGGTTTATGCGAGGGCCAAGTATGAGCTGGGCAGTACCAGGCTGGGTTGCAACACCCATTGATTCCAGTGGAAGTCGGGAGTGAAAACAGAACCAACCCAGTGATTGCAACCAGCAGCTGATTGGGCTGATGGACTGTGCCAGGCCCTGTACTTGCTAGCACATACCAGAATGTGGTCTGGGAACACCTCAGACAAAGTTTCATTGGAGATCTCCCCAATCAAAATGCTGGACTCAGAACCCTAACCAGGAAAAGAGAGAAGACAGAACAAGTTAACCAACCATCCCAGCTATATGTTGGCAGCGAAACACGGGGCAGAGACTCTATGATGGCCTTTATCAATCAGTGGAATCTTCAAGGACCTCATAGTGCTTGGAGTGGCAAGATTGGCAACGATTCATAACTGCTGAAATATCAAAACCATTTGAGCAAGAACCTCAGAGCATACCCTACATCCGGGACCTGGGGAGGGTGGGAAATTGGGTGGGCCTTCTCCCTTAATATCCCCCTTTAAACATGAAGGAAACAATTTGGGAAAAATAATAGTCTTACCCATTTTCCTGTTGCCCTTGAGCCTTTTTACTCTAATTAACTATGTAAAGATTGTCAAAACATAATTGAAAAAATATATATTATATATAAAAAAAAAAACCTACACCCATACGTGATCCCAGTGAGTACAAGGCAAGGACGTAAGCTACTAGGCTACAGCACTGGGCCCTGCATTCTGTGTTTTTAAGAGGAAAGGAGAGTTGTGATCAAGGAGAAATACACTGGAGATTTCTGAGCTACCAGCCATGTGCTCCTTCCTAACCTGAGTTACATGAGCGTTTATTTGATAGCTAGTCATTAAATAACCATACATGCTTTATGTACTTTTCTGTATTATTTCACAAGAATCCACTCCCTACATATTTGAAATACCATATTTCCATAACTACACAATACACTGTAAGTGAAAAATAACTAAGAACAGCTGCTATATGGGCCTGTTTTTTACCATGTGTGGCAAATTATATGATTATAAGAAGTTCAGTCTTGAAGGTCATAAAAAATTTAGAGCTATACTGTGCTTTTTTCAGTTGCCAATGTATAGTCTAAACTAAGAACACTGTCCTTTTTCATGAAGACATAGGGAAAGAGTAAAATTGCAAAATAAACAGAACTTTACAAAATATAGTTTCCTAAATTCTCACCATATGTGAATCAAGAGACACTGCACATAACAGGAACAATCAATTTATACTAAAATATTTGTTGCATTTTAAAGTACAAGTAAACCATTTTTTTAAAAAATAGTAAATATTCCAATCAGTGAGAAGTTGTTGCATACTCTCACCATTTTATGTGTATCTGGTAAACTTATTTTACTTCTTAATTCTACTTAGTTAGTTTGTCAAGAAGGCAGCAATGTTCGGTGGTGGCTCTATCAAATGGTAATGGATATGTACATAAAATCAGACAGGCTCTACCTTCAAAATACTTATGAAGCAAAGCATTTGATGTCTCCATCTTAGACCACCTCGCCATCATCTCTTGCAATGCCCTGGGTTACTGAAAGACTCTCACAACCTGTCTGTCTGC
The DNA here is from genome assembly GCF_017591425.1 of Ochotona curzoniae. Taxonomy (NCBI): domain Eukaryota; kingdom Metazoa; phylum Chordata; class Mammalia; order Lagomorpha; family Ochotonidae; genus Ochotona; species Ochotona curzoniae. The sequence continues at coordinate 962,065 of NW_024466975.1, forward strand.
TGCATCTGCCATCCCTTCACCCTCCCGCTTCAAACTCTCCCCAAGCTGGAGCTGCAGCCATCTTGAAAAGCCCAGCTCATGTCATTCTTCTCAGAATTCTGGACAGCACCTTTCTCACAGCAAAGATAAAATCTTCACAACGGCCCACCCAGACTGTCTAATCTCTAAACCCCTATCACTCCTCTCCAATAACTCTCTCCCCTGCTCTTGTCATACTGGCCTTTTTGTACCTCAAATACTCAGGCTCCTAACTTGGGGCCTCTGCTCTTCTGTTTCCTCTGATGGAATAGTAGACCATATATTAATTACTTTGTTTCTTGTCTGTCTTTGCCTTCTATCCTGTAAATTCCATGAAGCTGGGACTTAGCTGTTTGGTTCATTGTTCTATCCTCAGTACTGTAGTCCTGGAAGAAGAAATCTTTCATTTAAGTATTTCTTAAATAAATAAATCTTGTATAGATCAAATTTAGGAAGCAATTCTTCACTGTAGAGTTCCCTCAATATTACTAGATATTTCCTAGTACATAAAAATATCACATTCAAGTGTATTCTTCCCTTAGAGGCCCCTCCTGATTGCTGCAGCAGGAAGTTTCTAAAAAAAAGAACTCCTTGCTTTGTCCACTGTCCTGTCTCTATCCACAAAGAAATTCTTCTTGGACATGAGACAAGATGCAAATTGCCTTCACTGTCCCCCAATACTGTCATCCCAATCCTGGCTGCTCCACTTCTTTTTTTGTTTTTATTTTTGGTTTTTTCTTGTTTTTATTTGTTGCTCAACTTCTGAAACAGTTCTCTGCCAATGCACCTGGGAAAACAGTGGAAGACGGCCCTAGAGCTTACATGGGAGATCTGGATGAAGTTCCTGACTCTGGGCTTTGGCCTGGCCTAATAATCCCAACTATTTCTTTTATTCTCCCTCCTTGAAATTCTGCCTTTAAAGTAAATAAATAAGCATTTTTAAAAAGAACTTTACATTAAGGGCCTGGCATAATGGCTCTATTGGCTAAATCCTCCCATTGCAAGCACCAGGTTCCCATAGACACCAACTAACGTCCTAACTGTTCCACTTCCCATCCAGCTCCCTGACTGTGGCCTGAACAAGCAGTAGAGGATGTCCCAAAGCCTAGGGACCTTGAATGCAGGGAGACCCAGAAAAGGCTCCCGATTTCAAACCAGCTCAGATCTGGCCACTGTAGCCATTTGGGGAGTGAATCAGCAGATAGAATATATTTTCCTGTCTCTCATTCTCATTCTATAAATCTGCCTTTCAAAATAAATAAATAAATCTTAAAATAAATAAGGACTTTACTTTAAAAACTGCATATGGATATGATAACAGCCATAGGCTTATATACTAAGTAACTTCAGAAACACACCAAGGGGGGTTAGTGTGTGTAGTAGATCAAGGTACTGGTTAGTGTCCTAGGAGCTATACTTTCAGTCCAGCTCCCTGTTTAGGGCCTGGGAAAGAAGCAGAGGATTGGGACCTGTACCTATATGGGAGACCATTAGTGTCTCTTGGCTCCTGGCTTCAGATCTGTTCAGCGTTCAGCTCTAGCTGTTTCAGCCCTCTGCTGGGGTAAACCAACAGATGGAAGATCTCTCTCTCTCTCTTTCTCTCGGTAAACATGCCTTTCAAATAAATAAATAAATCTTAAAACACACATACCAAGAGCCCCACAGCTAGACTAACTCCTATAAAACCACAGCCCCAATTATCTTTGAGAAGTCTCAGCCTCAATCTAGGTCCATTTTTAAGATTATTTCTTTTTCTATAGTAAACCTTTGCTGTAATTTTAAAAAAATACCTCATTCAAAATGAATGTTTTACTCTAGGAGATAATACAAATACATTTTTATCCACTCTTGTTAACTCATTTTATTTTAAAAATTAAAGGCATCTAGGGCCCGGCAGCGTGGCCTGGCGGCTAAGGTCCTCGCCTTGAACGCACCAAGATCCCATATGGGCGCCAGTTCTAATCCTGGCAGCTCCACTTCCCATCCAGCTCCCTGCTGGTGGCCTGGGAAGGCAGTCGAGAACGGCCCAAGGCCTTCAGACCCTGCACCCGTGTGGGATACCCGGGAGAAGTTCCTGGATCCTGGCTTCAGATTGGCGCAGCACTGGCCATTGCGCTCACTTGGGGAGTGAATCATCAGACGGAAAATCTTCCTTTCTGTCTCTCCTCCTCTCTGTATATCTGCCTTTCCAATAAAAATAAATAAATCTTAAAAAGAAACAAACAAAAAACAAAGTCATTTAAAAAAAATTAAAGGCATCTTAAATATGACAAATAAGTCACCAAACACAAATGTATTCTGAGATTTGTTCTTCTCAGAGCCACATGGTCCTTTATGGTCAGACCAAAACAACTATTATCATGAAATACTTTGAACACTTAGTTCATGTCAGTTTGGGGATCAGAGATACCGGCCTTGAGTTCAACAGAGCAATCTGGCTATAGATAAAACTTTCAGCATTACCTAACACAGCTGACAACCTTATGACCTTATGTAAACAAAGATCGTGGTGCTTCAAACAAGCCCTGGCAACCCATATGGGCATCGTCTTGGCTGCTCCACTTCCCATCCAGCTCCATACCAGTTGCCTGGGAAAGCAATAGACGATGGCCCAAATGTTTGAACCCCACACTCATGTGAGAGACCCAGAAGAGGCTGCTGGCTCCTGGCTTCAGATCTGCCCACCTCTGGCCATTGCAGTCATTCGGGGAGTGAACCAATGGATGGATGATCTTTCTCTCTGTCTCTCCTTCTCTCTGTAAATCTGCTGTTCCAATGAAAATGAATAAATATAAAAACAAACAAACAAAAATGTCTTGCTTTTACCCTTATTCTCTGGGAGGTTATTAAATCATATCTGATAGGTATGTCTTTTTTTCTAATTTGGCTAGCCAACCATCAGAAAAGTCAACAATGTGATTCAGGGTGCAGGCTTTGAGTTCTGAAGTCTCAGTACATATCCAATTTGTAGACTGAGTTTAACCATGTAAGCAACCCACCAATCAGTGCCTATGCAATTAAGTTCAAATAAAAAGATCTAAACATTTAAGCTCAGTTGATCCTCTCTGATTGGTAATCCTACAAACATTTCGTTACAAACTGATACCAAGAGAGTAATGCATCCAGACTCCACAGGGAGATAATACAAGAAGCTCCATGTTTGGAGCCCTCCTGGATAATGTTCTATGAGCTCCCCAGCCATGAGCGCATAACAGACTTAATGAGTTCTATGTGTCCTTTTCGCAAGTTGTCAAACCAAGGTGGTTTTGTGAATTCCTATTCCATTTTGTCACTGGTGTCACAAACGAAGTGAGGTCTAATAAGGTTTGATGGGCTATGCCCTCAAACTTTGAAGTCTAGCTAACTCTGAGCTTATCTCCACTAAAGAATTAAATTCAATTAATGGTCAAAGTTAATCAAACAGATTTAGCAAAATGTATGGAACTACCCATTTGGTTAAGCACATTTATAAAAGCTCTCAGACGTGGTAAGTGTTTGGGCCAGCAATAAAGACAACAGTTTGAAAACCCACGGCCCATATCAGTGTATCAAGGAAGGAGCCTTGGCTCTGTTCCTGATCCCAGCTTCCTGCTCATGTGCATCCTGGGAGGCAGCAGCAGGCAATGGGGCAAGCAGTTGGGTCCCTGCTATCTAAATGGGAGATCTGGATGGAGTTCTTGGCTCCCGGCTTTGAACTGGCCCTGGTCCTGGTTGTTGCAGGCATCTGATGGCAGACTGATATCTCTTTCCCCCACACCCTTCTCTGTGCCCTTTAAACAAATTAAAATTTTTTAAAAATCAAAACTTTTCTCTCCAAAAAAGAAAAATTCTCTATCACCAAGCAGACCTTTTATAATTAAACTTCATATACTTGGGGAGAAGGAAACATACTACCATATTTAGTTACTAGATAGAAGTATTAAGAAGCCAAAGGTTGATTTCAAACTCAGACATTCATATGATCTAATTTACAGTGTTCAAACATACTAGCACCCTTAACGACAGCCTAGTGGCTAAATTCTCACCTTCCATCCACCTGGATCGTTTTTTTAAAAAGTACCTCACAATATTGTAAGAAGTTGACTGATTTTTTAAAGAGACTTATTTATTTCAAAGGCAGTTACAAAAACAGGGAGAAACAGAGAGAAAATCTTCTCTCCACTGGTTCACTGCCCAAATGGCTGCAGCAGAGCTGGGCTGGTCTGAAGCCAGGAGTTTCTTCCAGTAACCCTGTATATGTAGCAGGACCCAAGCACTTGGGCCATCTTCCATTTGTTTTCCCAGGCACATTCGCAAGGGGCTGGATTTTAAAGAAGTGGAGCAGCCAGGGCTAGAACCAACACCAGATGGGATGGCAGCACTGCAAACAATGGCTTTACTCCCTTTACAGTGCTGGCATCTAATTGTCATTCGTTAACAAAAAGCAAGACCAGACAGAAGTCTAATGAGTAGTGCTTATTACTCCATCTCCATCCCTCAGAAGCAACATTCTTTTCCTACGAGGTTCACACACAGGGCATCCCATCAGAACAAGTTTTGATGTCTGCATATATGTACCACTGCATGTGTCTGGGAAGAGCACAGTCACAACGTCTGTATTGAAGTCAATGTGCTGACCAACCAAGCAGTTTTCAATCTAACTCAAAGTCCTAACAGTAGTACCACTCTGTGAAGATAATTACTGAACTTTGGACTACTTTACTCTTCATTCATTTCACATGAGTCATTAAACATACTTTGACATTATCCCAGTTCCAACACGACAAATAACAGTGAAGCTTCTGTGTTAAGTGATATGCTATAGGCTTACATGTTCAATAGATGACGTCAGGGAAAAAATGAAGCTTAGTTGCAGTAATGATAAAAAAGAAAAACATGACTATTTCTGAAATCGGTCTTCAAATGCCATCAAGTTCTATGGTTAAAAAAACTGTTTAATCTTGTTCCTGTATTACATCAACACTGTATGAAATTGTTAGTTTTACAAAAGATTGATAGGTACAGGAGAAAACAAAATGAGCTCAAATACTGGATTTCCCTCTCATTAACTGCTATTTTAAATTTTCTCATCTGTAAAAGGTAGATATGTCACTGCATTTTCAAGGCTGAATAAAATTATACATATGGGGGCTGGCATGTTACCTCAATTGGCTAATCTTTCACCTCTAAGCACTGAGTTTCCATACGGGCGCTAGTTCATGTTCCAGCTACTCCACTTCCTATCCAGCTCCTCACTAGGCCTGAGAAGGCAGTGAGGGATGGTGCAAATCCTTAGGACTCTGCACCCATGTGGGAGACCAGGAAGAATTCTTGCTCCTGGCTCCTGGCTTCAGATTGGCTCAGCTCTGGTTGTCGTGGCCATTTGGAGGAGTGAACCAGTAGATGGGAAACCTTTGTCTCTCCTTCTCCCCATAAATCTGCCTTTCCAATAAAAATAAATATTTTTTTTAAAGTTTACATATGTGCTTAATGTATAATGGATAGTTTAAAACACACACTGAGTGTCACCTGCAATGACAACACTACCTTATTGCAGTGCCAAGTCCCAACTACTCATAGCCTAGCTTCCCACTAATGTGTGGGGAAGGTAGCAGAAAATGGTCCAAGTATTTGGTCCCCTGTCACCTATGGAGTAGAATAGAGTTCCAGGTTGCTGGATTTAATCTGGCGCAGACTTGTCTGTTGAAGTCATTGGGGAGGAATGAACCACAGATGGAAGGTATCTTTCCCCCCTCACCCCATCTTCCCCAGCAGCACCACTTTAGCTTTCAAATAAGTAAATACATCTTTTTTTAAAAAAAAAAAAGATTTATTTATTTTTATTGGAAAGGCAGATATACAGAGAGAAGGAGAGACAGAGAGGAAGATCTTCCGTCTGGTGATTCACTCCCCAAGTGAGCGCAATGGCCAGTGCTGTGCCAGTCTGAAGCCAGGAGCCAAGAACTTCTTTCCAGGTATCCCACACAGTTGCAGGGTCCCAAGGCCTTGGGCCATCCTCGACTGCCTTCCCAGGCCACCAGCAGGGAGCTGGATGGGAAGTGGAGCTGCCGGGATTAGAACTGGCACCCATAATGGGATCCTGGCCCGTTCAAGGTGAGGACGTTAGCCACTAGGCCACGCTGCTGGGCCCAGCAAATACATCTGGTAAAACAATTTGCATATGTGCAGGCAATCAGCCTAGTGGTTAAGATGGCCACGTCCCACATTGGGGTATCTGAATTTGACACTGGGCTCCTGACTGCAGCTTCCTGCTAGTGTCCACCTGGGAGGCAGAGGTGACAGCACAATTGGGTCCCTGTAACCCATGTGGGAGGTCTAGACTTATCATGTCTCCCAGCAATTAGTCCTGGTTCCAAGGGTTACCTGTAGAGTGAACAAGTAGATGGGAGCTCTGTTCCTTTTCTCTCCCTCTCTACTCCTTGAATAAAAATTCAAAACTCAATTTTGGTTTAAAATTTAAAAATTAAAAAAAGCTTAGTGCAACAAATGTTTAAAAAAATCAATAAATCAGTCATTAGGAAAACACAAATCAAAACTACAATACCCCTTCAAATCTACTCTAAAAGCTTTAACAGAAAAAGGGGGAAGTAGGGAAGGGGAAGAGGAAAAAAAGAAAAACAAAAGAAGAAAAGAGGGTGAGAGAAAAAGAGGGAGAGAGGGGGAGAAATAAGATATAGAAAACAAACCCTCACACTTTGCTGGCAGGAGAATATAAAATGGGGCAGCCACTTTGAAAAGCACTGTGGTGTTGCCTCAAAATAATTAAAAGCAGAATTACTCTATGACTCAGATATTCCACTCCTAGATATAAACGCAAGAGAACTAAAAACAGGGACACAGATATTTAAATACTAATATTTATAGCAAAATTACTTCCAATAGCCAAATGGTAGACATGCCCATCAACAAAAGAATACAAAATTAGGTAACATAGAACATTTTCCAGTCACAAAAGTTATGACAGGTGTTACAGCATGGAAACACCGTGAAAACATGTTAAATGAAACATGTCAGATATAAAAGAACAAAGATTGTGTAATTCCACTTACATATAAATATCAAGAATATACGAATTAAAAGAAAGCAGAAAAAAGAAGGAGGGAAGAGGGAACTGACACTCACTCGTTCACGGTATAGAGTTTCTGTATGGAGTCAAGGAAATGTTGGAAACACACAGTGGTTACAGGTTCACAACTGCTTCATGGAATTGTACACTTAAAAGTCCTACATTGGGGCCCGGTGCAATAGCATACTGGTTAAGGTCCTCGCCTTGAACATGCTTGTATCTCATATGGGCGCCAGTTCGAATCCCGGCAGCTCCACTTCCCATCCAGCTCCCTGCTTGTGGCCTGGGAAAACAGTTGAGGATGGCCCAAAGCTTTGAGACCATGCACCCGCGTGGGAGACCTGGAAAGAAGTTCCTGGTTCCTGGCTTCTGATTGGTGCAGCACCGGCCGTTGCAGTCACTTGGGGAGTGAGTCATCGGACAGAAGATCTTCCTCTCTGTCTCTCCTCCTCTCTGTATATCTGCCTTTCCAATAAAAATAAATAAATCTTTAAAAAAAATAATAAGTGATACAATGACAGATTGTGATACATATAATCTACCACTGTAAAAGTAGTATAAATTCATCATTCTTACAGGAACCTTTCAGTTTCCAACTTTCATACTTAATTTTGACAATCAGCAAGGAAATCTAATTACATAAATAACAGGATTAACCAGATCTAGGGTCACAACAATTTTCTGTACTTGCTTCACAGATTTTCTTTAAATTTTCTAGGAAATAATTTACTGGGGTACAATGGGTTAAGCCAGAGCTCCTCAGCTTCCCACCCAGCTTCCTGTTTATGAATTTCGGTGAAGCAGCAGAAAATGGCCCAGGCAACTGGACCTTTGCCACCCACATAAGAAACCTGCATGGATTTCCTGGCTCCTGGCTTTCCCTTAGCCTCACCCAGGCAGATGTGGGCATTTTGGGGGATAGAGGGGACAAGAGACAGGGGCACAGCACTGCGGCATAGTAGGTAAAATTGCCATCTGAGATACCAGCAGGTAACATAGGCACTGGTATGTCTGGCTGCTCCACTTCCAATGTTGCCCCTTGCTAACTGCCTGAGAAGGCAGCAGAGGGTCCAGGTGTCTGGGCCTCTGCCATTCATGCGGGAGACTTGAATGAAGCTCTTGACTTTCAGCTTCACCTGGTATAGTACTGATCATTGTAGGTATCTAGGGAGTAAATCAGCAGATGGAAGATCCCTCTCACTGTCTCTCTCTTTCAATATAAATAAATATTTTTTCAAATAAAACAAAACAGAGCCCGGTACTGTGGCCTAGTGGCTAAAGTCCTTGCCTTGAACGCGCCAGGATCCCATATGGGCACTGGTTCTAATCCCAGCAGCCCCACTTCCCATCCAGCTCCCTGCTTGTGGCCTGAGAAAGCAGTCGAGGATGGCCCAAAGCCTTGGGATCCTACACCCGCATAGTACACCTGGAAGAGGATCTGGGCTCCTGGTTTCTGATTGGTGCAGCACCGGCTGTTGTTGCTTTGGGGAGTAAATCATCGCTCAGAAGATCTTCCCCTCTGTCTCTCCTCCTCTCTGTATATCTGACTTTACAATAAAAATAAATAAACCCTTAAAATAATAAAAATAAATAAAACAATTTTACGGCCCCAGCAGCATGGCCTAGTGGCTAAAATCCTCACCTTGAACACGCCAGGATCCCATATGAGTGCCAGTTCTAATCCCAGCAGCTCCACTTCCCATCCAGCTCCCTGCTTATGACCTGGGAAAGCAGTCAAGGACGGATCAATGCTTGGGGACCCTGCACCTGCATGGGAGACCCAGAAGAGGTTCCTGGATCCTGGCTTCAGACTGGCGCAGCACTGGCCACTGTGCTCACTTTTGTGCTCACAATTCTAGAAAGAATCATCTTACTGAATTTCATGAATATGTTAAGAAATCAGATTCAAGCAGTAACGTGCTGGATGGTCCAATTCATACAGCATTCTGGGAAAGGATAAGTAAAATAACTAATCAGTTGTTGCCAGGACTGTAGGGCAGGCAGAAAGGACTGACTACTGCGGGACAGAAACAAATTTCTGAGTGATGGAAATATCCTAAATCTTAATTGTACTTGTGGCAGTTACACAACTGTCTTAGTTTTTCAAAGTTTACAAACCATATCATGTACCTAACACAGATCAAATTTACTAATCTTAAGTATGACTTTAAAAATGAAAATTGAACAACTGCAATGTCATGTCATGCTTTATAATAGATGCAGAATTCTAGTCTGGTAAATGGCAGAATCAGTCAGGTGAAATTAGGGTATTTCACATTTCCTTGTAACAAACAACACCTTTTTTCAACGCAGCACTGGAGGTGAAAAAAGTTTGATACACTAAACCACACCATATATATTACTTGATGAATACATATGATTTGTCTCCCAACCTCACAGATGTTGTAAAAATTTTCAGTTATGCATTTGAAAGGCAAAACAGACAAAAACCAACTGGTTCACTTTTCAAATGCCTGCAATAGGTGGGACTGACCAGGCCAAAGCTAAGAGCCAGAAACTCATTCTAGGTTTTTAACATTTGTGGACATTCAACCACTTGAGCCATAACTTACTATCTTCCATGGTACAATTAGTAAGAAGTTAGAATCGGGAACAGAGCCCAGAACAGAGCCAGGCATTCTATTATGGGATCCAGCCATCCCAAGAAGCATCTTAACCATTATACCAAAAAAATCCACCCTTCATCAGGACTTCAAATACCAAGTCCTATGTTAATGGTACTCAGAGGGCAGAAACTTAACCTAATTATGATGTTTAGGATGTGGGCCCAGTGGGAAGTCCCAAGGTAACTGGTTCCATGCCTTCACAGGGTAGCCCTGGATGGACGGCTGATTATAAAAGGTGAACTGAGCTTGTCTATTTCCTGGCTCACCATGCGATGGTCCCTTCATACAAGCTTCAGTGCAGCCACCTCGTGAGCCTCACCAGAATAAATTTCTTTGTGCCATAAGGATTTTCTCACATTTTGTTATAGTGATGAAAAACTATCATAAATACATATAAACTATCTGAAAGAAGCATTTTCCTGTTCCCTAATTAGACTGACATTTTCAAAAGTAAGCATATAATATGTTATTTTCCCACCTTGCCAGAAAAAGAAATTTGCATTGATTTCTCTCTGCAGTTTCTTCACATTCATTTCCTAGGACAGAAAAGACACCTTTCAACCCTTGGTTCACTCCCCAAATGGCCAAAACTGCCTGTCCAGCTGAAGCCAGGAGCTGGGAACTCTGTCCAGATTACACAAGTGGATATCAGGAGCCCAAGTACTTGGACCATCTTCCATTTCTTCCCCAGGAGCATTAACAAAGAGCTGGATCAGAAGTAAAGCAGCCAGGAATCCAATCAGCAGTGCCAGCATAGCAAGCTCAGCAGACACTTGTCCCAGGGATGTCAGTATCTTCATCAGTATATTGACTGTTAGGCCAAATAACCACCCTTTGTTTGTCTTTACTTTTCCTGCTCTTTCAACAATAGATCTTTATATAATATTTGTTTTCTTCTGCTTCCACTGGTAGTTTCTTAAACTATTTTTTCTCTTTTTACAGAGAAGTACCTTTTTTTGAAAAATGGCATGTTTCCATTAGGATTCCCCAGTTTTGTTTTTGTCTTTTAAATTTACTTATTTTTATTTCAAAGGAAGCTTTTTACACTTTGAGAAAAGGGAAATAGAAGTTTTCCATTTGCTGGTTCACTCTCTAAATGGCTGCAGTGGCCAGAGCTAAGCTGACTCGAAGCCAGGAGCCAGAAGTTTCTTTTGGGTGTCCCACACGGTATAGGGTCCCAAGGACCTGTGCCATCCTCGGCTGCTTTACCAGGCCATAAACAGAGAGCCGGGTCAGAAGCAGAACAGCCAGAGCATAAACCAGCACCCATATGGGATGCCAATGCCACAGGACAACAGATTAGCCCACTGTGCCACAGCACCAGCACAAAATTTTTAAATCTACTAAAACTGCCTACTCCTTTCTCTTCCCACAAATTCCTTTTCAACTCCTTACCTATTTCATAACAGGCGCTAGTATTATATTGCTGCTCATTCAGTCATGAACATCTGTTTCAGCTCTCTTGATCTAACATATCTACTGCAATAAAGAATTCGTGGCCTAAGATTTCCTGATTCATGCACTGCACATATAGAAGTTCTGACCACTGACCTATAAACTCTATTGCAGTTGTTGTCTATTCTCATCTTTTACTTCACCTTTAGTTTATCCCCATCATTTCATATAAGCTTTGTAAATTCTTCCTTAAACCTATACTTTATTTTCCCTTATCAAGTTTTCCAAGTCTTTCCTTCCTGTGCAACAAAATAACATTGCCCTGAACATTTTATCATCATCTTCCTACTACTGAACTTAACATCTGAACTTAAGAAAAAAAAAAAAAAAAGATGTGTTTATTTGAAAGATAAATGCTTCCATCCACTGCTTCACCCACCCAAATGGTCACAATAAATTCATCTAGGTATCCCATGCTGCTGGCAGGAATTCAAGTACTTGAACCATCATGGAATCCTTCCAAATCCTTCATTCAAAACATCTTTTCTAGATAACTCTTACCTATTTTTAACGCAACTATTTAGTGTTTTTCTTTAAGCCAGTTCAAGTGAGTAAAAATCAGTATATTATTATTAATATTTGCAATCTAATTCTTGCATTGTAAGACTAATAGTAAGCCTAATATTTAACAGTAAAAATATCAATTACACACTATCTCAAAATTAAGAAAACAGGGCCCATGGGGCCTGGCATAGTGGCCTAGCGGCTAAAGTCCGCACCTTGAACGCGCCAGGATCCCATATAGGGGCCAGTTCAAATCCTAGCAGCCCCACTTCCCATCCAGCTCCCTGCTTGTGGCCTGGGAAAGCAGTCGAAGACGGCCCAAGGCCTTGGGACCCTGCATTCACGTGAGAGACCTGGAAAAGTTCCTGGCTCCGGTTTCAGATCAGTGTAGCTCCAGCCGTTGCAGTCACTTGGGGAGTGAATCATCGGACAAAGATCTTCCTCTCTGTCTCTCCTCTTAATATCGGCCTGACTTTGCAATAAAAATAAATAAATCCAATAAAAAAAAAAAACCAAACACCACCACCACCAAAAAACCAAGACCTGTCACAGTAGCCTAGTGGTTAAATCCTAACCTTGCATTGGCTAGGATCCCATATGGGTGCCAGTTCCTATCCTGGCTGTTTCACTTCCTATTCAGCTCCCTGCTTGCAGCCTGGGAAAACAGTCAGGGACGGCCCAAAGCCTTGGGACCCTGCACTCATGTGGAAAACCCAGAAGAAGTTCCTGACTTCGGGCAGTTATTGCAGTAGTGAGTGAACCAGTAGACAGAAGATTCTTTTATCTGTCTCTGCTTCTCTCTGTAATTCTAACTTCCATTAAAAAAAAATCTTAAAAAACAAATGCTGCTATGTCAACAAGCACCTTCTTCTAATCCTTTACAAGAATGTTTCAAAATCATATTTGCTTTTGCAATCAAGTATCTGCATTTAAAATTTTGTGAAAACCAAAAGAGATGGTTTGCAATCCTTTTAACTGCCTAAAGTGTGCATTCTTTTGAGTCCATTAGTCTAGGATCAGCAGATTATAGTGGAAAATGATTTAAAAATCATTTAAATCATTAAAACGCATAAAACAAAGCAAAAGTGTGGCTTAACAGATTCTTTTAGCCCTAAATATCCTAAAAGATACTCATTAATATTTCGAAGTATGTTCACAATGCCCACAAGAAATATAATATATGAACATAATCAAAAACTATACCAGTAACATATTTCTCATAAAAGTTGCTTTTCCTTTTCAAGAAGAAACCAAAAAATAGAATGGCAGAATTCTCATACTCTAAATTTACATTGCACACTATGATAGGTACTAGCTACATATAGCTAATGTGACGATGCCGAGTTGAGATGTATCCTAAGCATTTAAAATACATGTTCAATTTTGAAGATCCAGGGGGCAGGAATTTGCAAAGTCCCTTACATATGTGATTCCCATTAGGTTTACCTAATGGGTCAACTGGACAGCAGAGCATTAGATATGGTTAAATCTTAAATAACAAAATGGATAACAGAAGCAATAAGCAGTTTGCTAGATTCTCTCACTACTCAGTGTTAGAGCAAAACCTAGAATCTGATCACTTTTCCCCACTCCACCCCCACTAATGGAAGAAAAGTGACTTGTTCAGCCTTAATCTCAGTATCGTGATGCTCCTCATCACGCCTGCTGCCTCTCCAGCCTGCACCATTTCAGCGTTCTGGATCCACTACAGCCTTTGTAAGCATGCTCACATAATGCGTATGTTTGTCTTCCCAGACCACTTAGAGAATTGCCAAAGGACAAGCACTGCTTTACTCCTTTTCTATCCCTGCAAATCCTGTTGTGCCAAGTACTGTCAAGTACTCACACATTTTTCAGAGGGTCGATTTTTAGCTTTACTTTGGTAAAACTCTCAATTCAAATCACCCACTATGTGCCTACACAGCACTAAGACACTTTCATTTAAAAGCATTAAATTCTTTTTGGATTATGCAAAAGTAATAAAATAGATTATTTATATATTATCCAAGAAAAGTCACAAAAGATTGTTTAATGTATCTTACAGTACTGCTGCTCTGAAAGGTTGGCTGATGCTCTGACACGGAGTCTGAGCTCCTGGGAAAAAGGACACTCCGTAGGAGTAAGCTCACTTATGGAATGTGTTTATTTACAAAGTGTATGACATTCTGCTACATGGAAGAAAGCTTTCTGAACATGGGAATCGATGCAATCTTCAATTAATCCAAAATCTTAGAATGCCACTGTGAGTTGCAGTTAACTACAGAAAATGACAGTAGTTTCTGCAACTCCAAAATGCAAACATTTATTCCATTAAATATAAAAAAACTGTGAAACTTGTGTATGAATCAAATACACGCAAAGAAAACTTCAAGCAACACACATACAAAACGCAAATACCAACAGATTTTCCTAAGCAAAATCTATTAGTCAAGTCATGTCATCTGTTCCAATACAAAATTCACTTTTGAACTAAATCTGGGGTAACAAATAATAAAATCTCTTCTTTCATGCAACTGTAACGTTTTTCAGTAGTCAGGCACTGTTTTAATATTAAACAAGCCGATTTGCTCCAAGTCTGTTTACCACAACTAAGGCATTTCCGTCTAATGTGCTGCCCCAGCGAGGAGCCCAGCGGTGCCTGGCAGCGAAGGCAGCCTCCTGTGCAGACTGAATCACCAGCCAAGGCGGCAAAGGTGCAAAGTCTGTCCTGGACGGCTTCCCTGGGATCCTCGTCTCCAGCACTTCTCCAAGACTAGCCTTCTGGCTCTGGCCTCTCTCCTACCCTGTGGCCTTTGATGCTCCAACCAGTTAAACACTTTTTTCCCCAGCAGAGCTTTTCTGCCAGACGCCCCCACTCCCCTGGAAAAATATTAGAATATCCCTTTACTGTGTAACCTTTTTCAAAGCGAAGTCTCCTTTCTTTCACTCTACAAACACCTACCGTTCAAATGCAAAACATAATCTCAACTTCTCCCAGGCCATTATGGGGGGGGGGGAGAAAAAAAAGAAAAATCTCTGGCTCTCTGCCACCTTTTATCTCCAGACTTCCCTCCTCGCTTCGTTTCTCCTGCTTCATTTCCCTCCTCCGTTCCTATTTCCACACCACCACCCACAGCCCCCCTTTCGAAAAAATTCCAGAGCTGGAAAACCTCGTTTCTAAAGCCAAACAATTTAGCGAAGAAAATAAGTATCTGGGGTTTTTTTTCTGTCCTTCAATTACTTATTGTTCTTCCAAAACCCAGAAGAATTAAACAAATGTTTTTTATCTCACCATCCCCCAGAAATATGATGCATTAAATTCACCCTGAAATACTACTATTTTACCAAAGCAAGTGGATTCGCGGCAAAAACAGGGGGTGGGGTGGAGGAAGGAAACGGGAAGGGAGGTGGGAGGTCCAGGGAGAAGAATGTGGATCCCGAGTCCCCAAAGCCGGACACCGGACGGGAGGTGACGACAAGGAGCCATCCCTGAGCAGTACAACAACTACACACCGGGAATGCGACAGGTCCCAGCGCCTGAACCCCCGTCCCGAGGGGACGAAGGAGTGGTCTCCTCTCCCCTTTGGGGGCACGACCAACCTCATCAAGTCCCACCACCTACAAGCAGGGGCCTGGTGGGCTCGCGGGCCCCTCCGTACCTCCCACGGGGCAGCTGCCAACGGCCCGAGCGGCAGCAAGACCCGGAGGGAGGCGAGTCGGGCTGGGCAGCGCCTGGAACGGGACGGAGGGTCAACGGCGAGCACCCAGGGGGACTGGGAACCACGACCAGGGACCCTGCCGTCCTGAGACCTCTCTCCACCCTCGCCGTGTCCAGGGTACCGGGCGCAGGCGCACAGACAGCTCCTCACCTCACGCTGCCCGAGCCTGCACCTCCACCACAGCCGGAGTAGCCGCCGCCACTGCCCGAGCCATCTTCCCTCCTCAGCTGGCTCAGTCGCCGCCGAGAGCTTCGACCGACTCCGCGGCCAGCCAAGCAGCGTACGTCACTTCCGGGCGCAAGCACCGCCTTCCGCGCCAGGCTTCAGGAGGATTGGCTCGAGAGGACGGCCTACCTGAGGTGGTGGGCGGAGCCTGGGAGCGCGCCGGAGGCCGGAGCTGTTGCCTACGAGGCCGGAGTCCCGCGACGTTCCCGGGGCGTCCTTCCCCGCAGCCCCGAGCCGGGTGAGGAGGCCCCGAGGCAGCCCCGCCGGCCAGCTTCCCGCCTCCATCCGGGCTGCAGCTCCCAGTTTTGTGGTCTTGGCTCCAGGCTGTGCAGAGATAGTCTGTGATTGGAAGACTGAAAAGAAAAGGCAAGACTTAAAATTGTTTCCCTCCAACCTGCATTTACCGATTCCACACGGTGGACCTAGTGCTGTCGGGAGTGTAATTAGCCCATCACGTGGGCCACGCAAAGTGCTTGGTAGTATGTACTGCGCTTTCACGTCAGTCTCGCTTAATCCTCCAAACAGCCAGGTAAGGAAAATAGCCCAACAATAATAACTCGCAGCCAGACGGCTCATTTTACATTACCAAACGCTTTCACATAAATCTCCATTATAATAATACCTTCCTCATGAGCTTTGAATGAGATTATGCTTGTAAAGCACTTGGCCCTCAAATGGTAGATTTGAACATCTTAACACCCTGGGAAGCAGAAAGGAAAAGTGACCCAGATGGAGTTGAGGCACAAACAGCCTATGGACAGAAATAGGATTCAAATCCAGTTCTGTCGGGTTTTATAATTATCCCTTAAAAGAGTAAGAAGGGGGTTGTGCTGCCTTTCAGAATTGAATAATCCAGTTTGCAGTCGATTGACTTAGCCTGCAATTCCTAGTTAAATGTGTGTGTGTGTGTGTGTTCTCATTAAGCCCTTTCCCCATAGAAGAGGTGTTGGCTGGCTTTTCTGTATACAGTGAGAAAGCTCTTGGAGAAGTACAGATTTACTTCCAGCAATTAGGAGAAAGATAGCACCTGGTTTCTTGCCCTTTTTCTTGGATGAGGGCAGGAGAGTCCCCTCTAGCCACTGTAAATATGTCCACAGCTCACTGGAAATTGGGAGATAACATGGAATTTCTGTTGCGTGGGAGGGGAGTCTGGAAGCTACTGTGTGGTTATTCCTTGTAGCTATGGGCTGCCAGCTCTGGTCCAGCCACCCTTCCTCCTCCCAGCTTTCCCCCAACCCCCACCCACCTCCGGTACACACACACTTCCACACAAGCTTTACACACCCTGGAAGAATGTCCCTTAGGAATCCACTTAGCTCCACAGCATTGTTCTGCTTTATCTTCTGATCAAAAGAGGAATTTCTAGAATTGGCAGCTCTTTTACAAGGTTAAAGGCAGGCAGGAGGGGAGGCAGGGAGGCAGTTTATCTGCTGGCTGGTTTCTTAGCTTCTGTTCCAGAACTGAATGTGACTTCACAAAAGGAAGAGGGAAGGGGCCTGGAGGGAACACTGAGTCTTCAGGGAAGATTAACTGTTGGATTTTTGCGAGCTCCTTCCTATACTCCAGTGTGAGAAATATTTTCCCAGAGCCCCAGGAGCAGAGAGCCCTAGTTCTAAGTGAACTTCCTTGTGGCAGTTCTGCCTTTGTTATTTTATTACAGCTTTTGCTTGTCCATTGTTTAACAGTCTTTTATCAAGCAGAAGGGTTGCTGTTAGGGAACAGGAGAAAAACAACAGGTGGCCCTCCTTAGTGTCTCAATTGCCTGGTAATGGCTTATGAAAATGCAAGTGTGCTTCGTGTCAGAGTGTAAACTGGAGCCAACCAGAACTTAGCTGACCACTGTTTCCCCTCTTTTCTCCTACTGGCTTCAATTTAAAGTAGAAATAAAGAATTGAGAAGGAGGCATTGGATTTTAAGTGTTTCAGTTGTGACTTCCCACACAGAACTTCACTGTAAATATTTGCAAGCTTCGTCAAGAACCACACGAGAAATGGAGCACTTTTCTTTTAAAAATTAGTTTTAACCACAGTTAAAAATAGCTATTTTTAGATATTCATCTGGTATTTACTCAGTAATAGCTAAGGCCAAGCTCTGTTCTTAGTGTTTATGAGCATTATCTCATTGAGTCCCTCTAATAATCATAAAATATAACTTCTTTGAAAAGGTGTATCTATTTGTTTAAAGGCAGAGTTCCAGAGAGAAGAAAAGGCAGATCTTTTATCTGCTGGTTCACTGCCCTTTTGGCTGTAACTGGTCAGATTGGGCTGATCTGAAGCCAGGAGCTTTATCAAGGTGGGTGCAAGATCTTGGGCCAATCTTCCAGTGCTTTCTCAGATGCATTAGTAGGGAAGCTTGATCTGAAGTAGGGCAGCCACTAGGTACTCAAACTGGTAGCCATATTGGATGCCAGTGTAACAAAAACCCAACAGTATTGTTCTCTTTTTTTTAATATATAATAAAGATTTATTTATTTTTATTGGGAAGGTGAATATACAGAGAGGAGGAGAGACAGAGGAAGATCTTCTGTGCAGTGGTTCACTCCCCAAGTGACCACAACTGCTGGAGTTGTGCCTTTCCGAAGCCAGGAGCCTCTTCCAGGTCTCCCACACAGGTGCAGAGTCCCAAAGCCCTCAGCCATCCTTGACTGCACTCCCAGGCCACAGGCAGGGAGCTGGATGGGAAGTGGGTTGCTGGGATTAGAACTGGTAACCATACAGGATCCTGGTGCATTCAAGGCAAGGACCTCAACCGCTACGCCATTGCGCTGGGCCCACAGTATTGTTCTTATATCTTCATTTCATAGGCTGAGAAAATTGAGGAGTGGAGAGGAAAGAACTTGCCCACAGTCACACAGCTACAAAATAATACAGCAGGGATGCACATCTGGGTCTACCTGCGCAGCTCGTGCTCTTTTAACCTCACACTGCCCCCCACAGGCTAATGGTACCAAAGTTACCAAAGGCTGGTGTTAAGTAGTTCTATTTCCTTCCCCAACACTGCATCCCTACCCCATTGAAGGCACACTGCAAAGTACTGCATTACACAATTTAAAAGTTGTGAAGTCAGAGATTACTATCTAAGACAGATAACTCCCTCATAGGGGATGACAACTCAGAAAGTTTCATGTGTAAATGATGAAAGGATGCGAAGTAAAGGAAATGTCTGTCTTCTGGATCCTGGCTTCGGATTGGCATAGCATCGGCCATTGCGCTCACTTGGGGAGTGGATCATCAGACGGAAGATCTTCCTCTGTGTCTCTCCTCCTCTCTGTATATCTGACTTTCCAATGAAATAAAATCTTAAAAAAAAAAAAAGCAGTCGAGGAAATGTCTGTCTTGCAGTTGATTCAGAAAAAAAAAAAAGTATTGATCCTTTTTCTTCCTTCCTTTATTTCTTTTTTCTTTTGACGGACAGAGAAAGAGAGTTCCCAACCACTAGTTTATCCTCCAAATGCCCACAACCTTTGGGCCAAATTAAGCCAGAGCACCCAACCACCTGAGCCACTACCTGATACATCACAGCAGGAAGCTGGAAGAAATGCACAACTAGGTCTTGAACCTGGGCACTACCATGTTAGATGCTGACATCCTGGGTACTTAATTGCTACATCAAATGCCTGCCTCTAAACCTAACTTCCTATGCTTCACCCAGTGTGGTGAGTATGACAAGAGGTCTCTTCACCAGGGAGAGCTTGGAGACCCACAGGGAAGAAACACCTAAACAGATGGTTAATCTGAATTGTGATAAGGCAGGAAAGCCTTACCTGAGGCAATGACATTGAGCAGATATGGAAAAGCAGTGGAGGAAGGGTGGGAAATCACCCCCAAGCAGTGGGGACAGTGTCTGCCAAGACAGAAAGGGAGGGAGGAACAGGGTTCATCTGAGGAACTGAAAGGCCTGGTTGTTGTGCTGAGAACAAAGGGAAGTGGCTAGAGACACTACAGTGAGGCTTACAGATCAGACCCAGGCTGAGAGACTGTGGGAAGAGTTTAGGTCTTTGTCCTAAATTAAGGAGAAAGAGTTTAAGTTCTCAATGCTTAAAATCAGAGTAGTGTTTTAGAAACATTTCGTGGGGCTGAGGGCAGAATGGATTCGAAAGGGGCTAGAGCCGGTTCAGTTGAACAGCCCAGTCTAGAGATTATTGTAGCTCTCTAGGGAAGTGCTTAGTGATAACTGGAGCTTTGCAAAAGACATCGTAACTATGAGAGTACTTCAGCAAATTCTTGGATAACTAGAAATGAGAGATAAGGCTCAGGGCAGGATGCGAATGGCCTAATTGGCTAATCCTCCATCTTTAAGCACTGATATCCCATATGGTGCCAGTTAATGTTCTGGCTGCTTCACTTCCCATCCAGCTGCCTGCATAGGCCTGGGAAAGCAACAGATGCTCAAAGTCTTGGGACCGTGTACCCACATAAGAGACCTGAAAGAAGCTCCTCGCTTCTGGCTTCAGCCCAGCTCCAGCTGTTGCGGCCGTTTGAGGAGTGAAGCAACAGATGGAAGATCTGTTTCTCTTCTCTGTAAATCTGCCTTTCCAATATAAATAAGCAAATCTTTTATATATATATATAAATCTTTTATATGCTTTATATATATATATCTTTATATATCTATATATTCCCCAACTGCGTAAGTTGTTCCTAGGCAAGTTTACACTGCTGGGAGAAAAGCAGCCAGCAGCTGTTCGGTATTCTGGGCCTGGTTATTGCCTTTTTGTTGTTGTTGCTGTTGTTAAAGATTATTTTTATTGCAAAGTCAGATATATACAAAGAGGAGGAGAGAAGAGAGAAATATCTTCCATCCAATGATTCACTCCCCAAGTGGCCGCAATGGCTGGTGCTGCACCGATCAGAAGACAAGAGCCAGGAACTTCCTCCAAGTCTCCCACACGGGTACAAGAACCCAAGGCTTTGGGCCGTCCTCAAGTGCTTTCCCAGGCCACAAGCAGGGAGCTGGATGGGAAGCGAGGCTGTCAGGCACCCATATGGGATCCTGGTGCGTTCAAGGTGAGTTCTTCAGCCACTAGGCCACAGTGTCAGGCCCAATTCCAATTTTTTTTTAAGATTTTTTTTTTTTTACAAATTCAGATATACAGAGAGGATGAGAGACAGAGAGGAAGATCTTCCATCCACTGATTCACTTCCCAGGTTGCTGCAACAGCCAGAGCTGGGCCAATCTGAAGCCAGGAGCTTGGAGTTTCTTCTGGGTCTCCCACGTGGGAGCAGGGTCCCAAGGTTTTGGACCAGCATCTACTACTTTTCCAGGCCACAAGCAGGGAGCTGGATGGGAAGTGGAGCAAAGAGAACACAAACAGACATCGATATGGGATCCCGGTGTATGCCAGGCAAGCACTTTAGCCACTAAGCTGTTGCACTGAGTCCAACGTCAAATTTTTGTTAACTATACCAGTGTGCCAGCATAGTTACATATATATATTTTAAAGATATTTGGGATGTGCTCACTTTGGCAGCACATACACTAAAATTGGAATGATATAGAGAAGTTTAGCATGGCACAAGTTTAGAAAATCACAACATATGTGTCCCCTACACAGGGATGACCCACAAATTAGTGAAGCTGGATGGGAAGTAGAACTGTCAGGATTAAAACCGTTGCCCATACAGGATCCCACTGCATTCAAGGCGAGAACCTTAGCTGCTGAGCCACGCCGCTGGGCCCCCATAACTTAATGTTAAAAGCAATATGCTGCCACCTCTGTCATTCTCTATTGGAAGTGAGTAAATAAGCCTGCTCCATAATCAAGGAGACAGAATATACAAAAGGATGAATACCAGCAGGTGATTCAGACCAGAGTTCAGCCTAGTAGTTGCCCACCATTCGCAAAGAAGACAGCCCCTTGAGGTAAGTGTATTTGAAGTTCCCTGGGAACATCTCAAGAGAAAGAATATTGCAGATAATACAAAGGGGGTATGCAGGGCCTAGCGTGGTGGTCTAGTGGCTAAAGTCCTCGCCTTGAACATTCTTGTATCTCATATGGGCATCGGCTCTAATCCTGGCAGCTCCATTTCCCATCCAGCTCCCTGCTTGTTGCCAGGGAAAGCAGTTGAGGACGGCCCAAAGCCTTGGGACCCTGCACCAGCGTGGGAGACCTAGAAAGAAGTTCCTGGTCCCTGGCTTCGAATCGGCACAACACCGGCTGTTGCAGTCGCTTGGGGAGTGAATTATCGGATGGACGAGCTTCCTCTCTCTCTCTCTCTCTCCTCTTCCTCTCTGTCTATCTGACTTTGCAATAAAAATAAATAAATGTAAAAAAAAAAAGGGTGTGCAAAGATACTAGGGCATGACTGAATTCCCTATATTCAGGGGTTTACTGTTGGCCATTCTGTGATCAGCTGAGAGTAGCTAGAGGAACATCATTGGTTCAATGAGAAAATTTGAAGAGGTAATATGTCATTTCTTGAAAATTGATAAATTTAGTTTGTTGAATTCTGCCATATTGCTGCAGTTTGGTGAAAAAATACTGTATATGTATTTTTTCACACACAGAGGAATATTTGTTTAAACATCATTGTATCAGCTTGCTTGGGCTGTCCTCGACTGCTTTCCCAGGCCACAAGCAGGGATTAGGAAAGGAAGCGGAATAGCCAGGATATGAACTGGTGCCTGCATGGGATCCTGGTGCACGTAAGGCAAGGACTTTAGCCACTAGGTTGCTGTACCATGCTCAAAAACAAATTAATTTAAAAACAATTATCAGGTAGACAAAAAGATGATCAGGCAGGAAAAGAATGAAAACAACAACTAATAGGATACATTGATTATGATGTCATAAAATAAAATACTGAATAGCTGTTAAAATGGTGTACCAATAAGGGGGAAATTCCATTGTGGAGTGATTTGCATTATATTCTCTTGGTTTGAAAGTACCAAATTGCCAAAAATCTGTGGTCTGAAAGTAGTCATTTTTTTTCCCCCAGAATGGTGTGGTGATAGCAAAGGTTATCTCCAGAAGGATAACCACAAAACTGGGAAAGGAGACATTTCTCTAGAGGACCTGTAAGTAGGAGGAAGCCTTTCTTTTTACTATACAAACCTTCCTTCAGCTGGCTTTGTTACCATGAGCACACATTAATTTCAAACTGAACAACAAGGAAGTACAAGAGAATTCAGTCTCTTCAACATAAAGCATACTGTACTGAATGCTAGCATGTTTTGGTTAGAAAGCTGAATGATTAAAAAAAAAAAAAAAAAAGGGAGGGGGGCTGGAGGCGAAGAGAGGAGCAAACATTGTTTGTCCTGTCTGCCTCCTGTATTAGAGTTCATGAGTTTGCTTCCTGGCTTTGGCTCCTGGCTCCAGCTTCCTGCTAATACTGGAAGCAGCAGCAGCGATGGCTCAAACAGGTTCCTACCACTTCCATGATAGTATTCCTGGTACCTAGCTTCATCCTGACCTAGTCCCAGCCATTGTGGGCATTTAAAGACTGAAACGGTAGTGAAGTGCTCTCTATCTTGAACTCCATTTCTCCATATCTGCTACTGTACGTATAAAATAAAATAGATGAAAAAGTTTCATTTGCAAAGTCTATGAAGCAACTCAAGAAGTGCATGGAGTTTACAGACTCAAGGGACTGGTGAAAGCTGGCATGCTGATGTACAGCTCATGTCACAGACCTGTTATAAAGCTGCAGTGGATTGTTTAAGTTGTCAATCCTTCAAGGACTTGAGTCCAGAATTCTTTAACACAGTTCTGATTCAGTTAAGTCCAATAAACATCAACCGAAATCCGCCAGGATCTGGGCTGGGTACAAAGGAAACGATGAATAGAACCTCTTTTTAAGCAGAAGCAAGATGTGTGTGCAGCATTTTATTTATTTATTATTGTTATTGTTTAAATAATGATTATATGGTTGATCAGGGTAAGAAGGATTGAGGTTTAGGGAAAATTGTGTGAATTCATTGCTTCCAAATTTGCTATTTCTTCTTGTTGATCCTGGGAACATTTTATTCTTTAAGATTTATTTATCTTTATTGGAAAGATTTAGAGATAAGGAGAGACAGAGAATGATCTTCTATCACTGGTTCATTCCCCAAATGGCTACAATGACCAAGCCAAAGCAATTTGAAGCCAGGTGCCTCCCCCAGGTCTCCCATGCAGGTACAGTGTCCCAAGGCTTTGGGCTGTCCTCTACTAGTTTCCCAGGCCACAAGCAGGCAGCTGGAAGGGAAGTGGAACATCCAGGATACGAACCTATGTGGATTCCTGGCACATGTAAAACATGGACTTTAACTATTAGGCTACTGTGTCAAACCTGAATATTTTTTTAAACTAAGATTTATTTTTATTGGAAAGGCAGATTAGATAGAAGTAGAGACTGAGAATCGCTTCTCAGCCTTTTGGCTAAGATCAAGTGTAGAAGTAGAGACTGGGAGAGATAGTCCATCTTCCCCAAGTGACCACATGGCTGGAGCTGAGCCAATCCGGAACCAGGAGCTTCTTCTGAGTCTTCCACATGGTTGCAGGATCCCAAGGCTTTGGGCCTTCCTCCACTACTCTCCCAGGCCATAAGCAGGGGGCTGGATGGGAGGTGGAGCAGCTGGGACATGAACTGGTGCCTATATGGGATGCTGGTCCTTGCAAGGGATAATTTAGCCATTTGGCCATTGTGCCAGGCCCAATGCATAGAGTCTTGACTCTGAGTGGAAAATACAAATGATACACAAACAGATGTCAGTACACTGTGACAGAAAGGTGTACTACACCTGGACTTGGTATCAGCGGAAGAGGAGCAACTGCCCTCATAGCAGAGGACAAGGCAAGGGCAACTTCCTGGAGTGGCCCTGAAGGATAAAGATGAAAGTGAACGGTGCTTCAGGCAGAAGTTAAGGATACAGGTTAGGAAGAAGTGGAATTGAAATATTTGCAGTAATGACAGAGATTAAATACATAACTGAGGGCCTGGCGTGGTGGCTTTATGGCTAAAGTCCTTGCCTTGAGCGTACCGGGATCCCATATGGACACCAATTCTAATTCCTGTGGCCCTGCTTCCCATCCAGCTCCCTGCTTGTGGCTTGGAAAAGCAGTCGAGGATGGCCCAATGCTTTGAGTTCCTGCACCCGCATAGGAGACCTGGAGGAGGTTCCTGGCTCCTGGCTTCGGATTGGCACCTTGCCAGCCATTGCACTCACTTGGGGAGTGAATCATCGGATGGAAGATCTTCCTCTCTGTCTCTCCTCCTCTCTGTATATCTGACTTTGTAATAAAAATAAAGAAATCTTTTAAATAAATAAATAACTGAAAGTTATTTAAATTTGTAGAGTTTTGTCAATTCTTTCGCATCAGTACAGTAGCAGATTTGTTTTTAACTTTGTCTTTATCATGGGTCTTGATTTTTAATGTTAAATAGTGGTTACTGTGGTCAACAATAATCTCTACATTTTATGAAATAGTAACAGCCGGTTGCTAAATTTCATTCAAAATTACCTCTCAGAGTATTTTCCAATTGTTTTGTAATTGCAGCTTCCTTTTATTTACTGAGCTCTTTCTCAATGTCAGACATATTGCTCAACATTACTAGTGTTTTTGTTTGTTTGTTTGTTTTGTTTTTTACCGCTAGTGTCCTTAGTTTCTCCCTGAGAGACTTTCCTGAGGGTGGACAGCAAAGTTTCTGTCCTCACAGTTTCCCTATATTGTTTGTCCTCACTAAATCTCCCCTCCTCACACAACTTTCCATTGTTTCATGGCCTTTTACCTGCTCCAGATTCTGCCTGCTTCTCTTTTTATTTTAACAAAATTCGCAAGAATTGCCCATGTGTTTGCTGACTGTGTTTACTCACCTCATTAGGGCTTCATCTCCTTTATATACTGAATGTCTCCTATCTAGTCAGTAATGACCCACAATTTGCCAGTCAGGGCCCTTCTGTATCCTTATCATTTCAGACCATTCAGCAGGTTTTTTTAAAAATATATTTTTATTTTGAATTTTGAATTATGTGGTACAATTTTGTATAGGCTGGGATTCCCCCCCAAACTCCCACCCCCCGTCAGATTTTTCCCATTTTGTTACAATAGTGTAGTCCTTCATAAGGAATCATAATTCTATCAGTATTCAGCAGGTTTTAACTTTAGCTAGCACTTCCTCCTGGAAGTGCTTCGTTCTCTAGGCTTCCAGGACACCAGTTCTACCTTATTTTGCTTCTATTCCCTTTCAGTTGCTCCTTCCCTTTTATCAGACCTGCAAAGATAGGAGAGAATTCATCCTTTTTCCTTTGTTTTTTTGTTTGTTTGTTTTCATCCAACTTTTCTCTACTAGGTGGGTTCATGAGATCTTATCTTAGGTACCTTTTCTAGGCCCATGGTTATCAAATTTACATCTTCACTTCCTGACTTCTCTGAACTCTAGACTTATGTAACTGGCTACTCAATCTGTCTAATTAGATGTGTACAAATTGAGAACTTTGTGTTGCCATGTACCTGTGCCATACCCTTCCTTCCCTTTATCCCCAAAAGATTTGCCCATCTTTGTGATCATCACCGTTGGTCAGCCTGGTTACATTGGTCAGGAGTCATCTCAATTCCTCTCATTCTTTCACATTCCAATCAGCAAATCCTGTTGGCTCTACCTCCAAAATATAATGTAAAGCCTCAACTGGCACTTGTCATCTCCCTGTTGGGGCCTTATTCCACACCCTCATCTAACTGATCTTCTTGCATCTAATTTTGATCTCCTAAGTTGGTTTCCCATGCAGAACATGGAGTGATTTGGGGTGTGAAATCATATCACCTGACTATCTGGTTAAAGTTCTCCAAGAACTTGCCCTTGCTCCTAGACGTATCTTCTCTTTGCTCACAGAGCCCTGTAAGATCTGACCCTATTGATTTCTCCTGGATCACCATGACTCTGCCTTGCTGTATTCTGGACAACAGCAGCCTTCTGGCCAGTCCCAAACAGCTGAGACACAGGAGCTCAGTCATGCTGTGATGACCTCTGTTCTCTATTCCTTGGCTTGGAATGTCCTTTGTCTAGCTGGCTCCTTTTTTTCCTTCAGAACTCTACTTAGATATTAGTTCCTGGAAACTAATCTATCACTACTAATTTCTCTGTATGAGGCTACTTTATAAAGCTTGTGGGGGGAAAAAAAACAGTTAAAAGATTATTTGCTTGTCAAAAAAGGAAATCTGGGCCCAGCACTAGAGACTAGTGGCTAATGTCCTTGCCTTGGATGTGCCTGGATCCCATAGGACCACCATTGGTTCATATCCAGGCTTCACCATTTCCCTTCCAGCTCCTTGCTTGTGGCATGGGAAAACAGGAGAGGATGGCCCAAAGCTTTGGAACCCTGCACCCATGTGGAAGACCAAGAAGAGTCTCCGGGCTCTTGGCTTTTGAAAGGCTCAGCACCAGTTGGTGTGGCCATTTGGAGAGTGAACCAAAGGATAGAAGGCCTTTATCTTGGTCTGTTCTTTCTGTAAATCTGATTTTCCAATGAAAAAAATGAAACTTATGCATATTTTCATATTTCCATGAACTTTCTGAAAACCTCTCATATTACTTTTAAAATTAGCAACATTATTTTTAAAAATTCATTTCTTCCTTTTAATCTATAAAGCATAGAAACAGATACATAGAGATCTAATATCCCTTGGTTCACTCTCTAAATGCTATAAACAGGTGGAGCTAGGCCTGGCAGAAGCCAGGAGTCCAGACCTCAGGCCCAGTCCCTCATGTGGGTTTTAGGGACCCAGACAGTCACACCATCATCTGTTGCTTCATATGCACTATGTTGATAGGAAGTTGGATTGGAAATGGTGTAACCTAGGACTCCAACCATGTGCTTTAATATAGAATAAGTGTAATTGCTTAACTTCTGCATCAAATGCCTATCCTAGGAAAAATCAAGATGGTAGAAAAGGGTAAGGACATGTTTAAACAGAGGGAGAAACATTAGCCAGGGTGAAGCAGACAGGGCACACTCCAGGAAATAGGAGAGGACAGAACGACAGCAGAGGGGCACCTGGAGACTGACAGACACAGGAAAACAGTGGACACAACGATGTGGTGCTGCAGTGACTGATACCCCAGCAACATTCAGCGAACAGTAATCAGAACTCCACCAGCAGCCAAACTATACCAGCAACAAGGTGGGAAGGGATGTTCACTGGGAGCTCAGAAGGTGAACCCAGACAAAGAACTGCCCTTCATGCAGCAAGTCCCAGCTGGGTGGTGCAGGAAGAGGGTGGATTTCACAGCCCAGTCCACCCCCTAGAGGGGAATTGAGCATCATTTTGTCTAGGGAGGCGAAGGCTATGGGACAACACTGAGCATGCACTGAGCTGGGAGTGAACTCATTTCTGGCTCGGTGAACTGCAACATTGTGGCATTGTACAGGTTCCACCCAAAATAGGTCTTTCAGGTCAGACCTGAGAGCCAGCAGATCAAGAACTCTAGTAGTGGCACATCAGGCAACATGTTGTGCAGCGTGGCAAAGGCTGTGAGACTGCAGGGACAACAGTGAGATGCACATGTGCTGAGCTGGGAGCAAAATAATGAGCTCAGTGCATTGCACTGGTCCCATGGGAAAATACTGTGGCATTGTACAGGTCAAAATAGGTCCGTTTGGGGCCCAGCGTGATGGTGTAGTGGTTAAGGTTCTCGCCTTGAACGCCCCAGGATCCCATATGGGCACTGGTTCTAATCCCAGCAGCCCCACTTCCCATCCAGCTCCCTGCCTGTGACCCAGGAAAGCAGTCGAGGACGGCCCAAAGCTTTGGGACCCTGCACCCACGTGGGAGGCCTGGAAGAGGCTCCTGGCTTCGGATTGGCACAGCACCAGCCGTTGCGCTCACTTGGGGAATGAATCATCGGATGGAAAATCTTCCTCTCTGTCTCTCCTCTCTGTATATCCGCCTTTCCAATAAAAATAAAATAAATCTTTAAAGACAAACAAACAAACAAAAAAAAGCAAAATAGGTCCGTGTGGCCCTCACACCTAACGGCCAGATCAGCACCACCAACCAACCTAGCTATATAAGACTCCTGGTATCTCCCTAATCCTGAGAACTGCTCTAACAGGAAGTGGAAGAAAGGTTATGCAGACAACAGTGCAGCATCAGCATGGTATCACAGAAGATGAAGAGTGGTGAGCCAGGAGCTGGCACTACAGAGGCCAAGGTAGAAATCTAACATAAGAACCCAGACCTGGAACTCGTTGGAGAGAGTGGCACAAGTGACTGCAAACAAAGAGCTGTGTGCCAACAACAATAAGTAAAATTGAATTGTAGACCTGTGGGTGACACAGAAACATGTGCCAAAGGGGAAGAATCTGCTGACCAGAAGTACAATGACCAAGAGCAAAAGAAGAGACAAAGGCACAATGAATATTACTGAACGCTCCCTTGCAAAGGAGCAAAAGCCTTTGCCAACTTCAGAGTTAACTGAGGAAGACATCAAGAAAATGGGGGATACAGAATTCAAAACACTTGTTATAAAACTTCTTATCAACAATGAGAAGCATGTAGAGCAAGCATTTAAGGAGTTTAAGAAATATGTTACACACTACAGGGGGAATCATGAGCGACCCTAATAATCTATTGCACAGAATAAAGGAGAGCCCCAGAGTGGAGCAGCAGGACAGGAGGAGGCTTGTATCCCAACTGTAGAGACTCCTGGATTTCCAACAAGGACTGTCAAAATGGGCACCAGCGACTACATCACAACTGCCAAAGAGACTACGGGGAACTGGAATGCCTTCGGAGGCCGAGAACTCAGAGGACATCCCTCCCCCATTTTTGGACCTACTACACGGGATGGAAGAAGCCCGAATCCTTCCTCATAGGATCCAAGGTCATCGGAACAACAGCCAGGAACCCTGAGTGGTCCTCAGAATCAGAAGAACAGTAAACTTCCTTCAGGACAAGGGAGAGGAGCTTTCTCTGGTCCTTACTTAGTTCCAGCTCTGGGTCCCCACCCTCTGCAATGACCATCAGGGTCGCTCCAAACACACACACACACACACTCACATACACACACAAATTGGAATAGATAAGCAGAGAACAACAAGGAAAGATTGGTCAGCATGGACTCACACATACCTTACTAGGTAGAACACAAAGATTAAGTACTCTTCACCACAGTATGAAATTCTCTGCATACCCCTCCTAAAACAGTTTTGCACCTCAATTGTTAAAATGTCATTGAAATAGTCACAGGATGTTGTTAAGAACTTACATGTAATTTTAACATATTGTTTACTCAACACTATGTCAATTAATTCCATAACGTTATATATTGTTGCTGATGGGGCTTTTAATTGATTGGGATTTTACTCTTTTGGCCCTACCTTCAGACCAGAGAAGGTCTCCCCAAGAAGCCGTTGAACTTATCTGGACAATAAGATGCTGGACTCTATGCTTGGTATATGCTTACAATGAAGGAATCTCAACTGAACTTGAACTGTGGTTACACAACAAGGTGGAGGAATCCACCATAGGGGGAGGGTTAGGGGAGGGGTGGGGGGAATCCCAGTACCTATAGAACAATATCTCATAATACAATGTAATCAATAAAGGGAAAAAAAAAAGAAATATGTCACACTGGAAATGAATCAGATGAAAGCTGATAAATTAGAAATGAAGAATACAGGGGAGCAAATTAAAAGTGCAGTGGAGAGTCTCCAAAATAGAATGAAGCAAGCAGAAGAAAAATCTCAGAAGATACTTCCTATCACCTAAGGAAACCAAACAAAAAGCTGGAAGTAGAACTGGATCAGGCCAAAAAAGATTCAAGAATTGAATGACGCTATTAATAGGCTAAATCTGAGTTATGGGAGTACTAGAAGGTGCAGAAAGCGAAACTGGGATTAACGGTGTATTTAATGAAATAATAAGGGAAAATTTTGTTAAATCTAGAGAAAGAATTGGGAAATAAAATCTAGAATGCACACAGGAACTCCCAGCTGGGTTTACCAAAAGCAATCTTCACCACGACAAATGATAATCAAACTCTCTTCAATAGAATATAAAGAAAAGATCCTCAAATATGCTCATGAAAAAAATCAATTGACATATATAAAGGAATGCCAATTAAACTCACAGGAGACCTCTCATAGGAAACTCTACAGATCAGAAGAGAATGACATATTCCAAATTCTAAAAGAAAAGAAAAATTGTTGGCCTAGGATAATGTATCCAACAAAGCTTTCCTTTGTCTTTGAAAATGAAATAAGATTCCCCCACAATAAAGTTAAAAGAATATGCCTCTTCCAAACCTGCCCTACAAATGATACTTCAGGATGTTCTCTTGATAGAGAAGAGGAATAGCACCAACCAAAACCAAAGGCAAATGTGAAGAACATCCCAGGAAAATAACATCAGAAGACTAAATCAATGAACAGTCCATTGCTAAAATGACAAGACCAAATTACCACTTATTCATATTAACCCTTAGTGTAAATGGTTTAAACTCATCAGTCAAACATCATAGATTAATAGACTGGATCAAAAAACAAAATCCATCTATGTATTGCCTACAGGAGACATTTCTCACCAATAAAGATCAGCGGAAACTATAGCTCATGGATTTTTTTTTTTTTAATTTAGTTTCATCTCTTCAAAACACTTTCTTTCTCATTAAAATCAGTTACTTCTAGATCATACAATAACATCATTTTCTTCAAGAAAGTTTTTGATTTTCTTTTTCATTTCTTCAGCAACACATTAGTCAATTAGTGTCATGTTATTTAACTTCATGGTGTTGTTAATTTCTTTTTTCTTCCTGTGGTTGATTTTGTTTTGTGTCTTTTCATTTAAGGGAATGTACAGTAACTGTGTAATGGAGATTATCATATCCAGTAGCATGTTATTTAACTTCATGGTGTTGTATATTTCTATTTTTCTTCCTGTTGTTGATTTTATATTGTGGCTTTTCATTTAAGGGGAATGTATAGTAACTGTGTAATGGAGACTATCATATCCAGATGTGAATACCATGCAGTATGCATTGCTACTTCCAGACTAACGATGGATTCCCAACGAAACTGTTAACAATATCTTGACAATAGGATGCTGGACTCTCTGCCATTGTCCATGCCCACAGTGATGGACATATGACTGTTTATGAAGAACTCTTACTGCAGTAATCATATAGGGAAATTTAGTGGAATGGGAGGGGACTTGGAGTAGCAGTAAGAGAAATCCCAGGGCCTATGGAAATGTATCATAAAATGATAATAATAAAAGAAGTACAATTTATTTTATTTATTTTTTTCAAAGATTTATTTATTTTTATTACAAAGTCAGATATACAGAGAGGAGGAGAGACAGAAAGGAAGATCTTCCATCCGATGATTCACTCCCCAAGTGAGCGCAATGGCCTATGCTATGCCAATCCGAAGCCAGGAGCCAGGAACTTCCTCCAGGACTCCCACATGGGTGCAGGATCCCAAAGCATTGGGCCGTCCTCTACTGCTTTCCCAGGCCACAAGCATGGAGCTGGATGGGAAGTGGGGCTGCCGGGATCAGAATGGCACCCATATGGGATCCTGGTGTGCTCAAAGGGAGGACTTCAGCCACTAGGTCATGCCGCCAGGCCTAAGAAGTAAACTTTTGAAAACGGCTACCCTATTGAAATTTTTTTGATGCCCTGTGAATATTGACCATTGACCTGATACTTTTTCTTCTTATTTTAGTTGTTTGCCTTCCCACAATAGATTATAAGTTCAACGACAGCAGAGACTTTGGTTCACTAACTTTTCTTCTGCATTTAGTGCCTGGAGCACAGTAGGAAGTTAATCATTGATGAGTGAAAGAGTGTAATGGCTTGCATTTACATTTTATATTTTTCTTTTTCCATTAAAATGACACAGCAAACATTCACCTCTTAAAGGGTTTAGAAATGAGTATGAATTATGAAAGACTACCCTGTTTTGCAGACCAGTGGCAAGATCAGTTGTATTGCTACTGAAGCTATTGTGTGTGTGTGTATATATATATATGTATATATGTGTATATATATGTGTATATATACATATATATATACATGTAGGAATTGTTTATTTATTTGAAAGAGTTACAGAGTGAGAGAAAGAGGAGACACACAGAGAGAAAAGTCTTCCGTCTGTTGGTTTACATTTCACTCCAACCCCCTAGAAGCTACAATAGCCAGGACTGAGCTATTACAGATAGCTATTATAAATTAGGAGCTTCCTAAGGGTTTCATGGGGGGTACCAAAGGTCCACGCTTTTCCAAGGATATTAGCAGGGTATGGATTAGAAATGGAGCTGCCAGCACACAAGCTGGCAAACATTTGTACTACGAGTGTCAATACCAGTGTCGCAGACACAAGCTGCAGCTTTACCCACTACATCACAGTTCTGGCCTTCTGGAGTGTTTATTTATTTATTTTCAAATGTTTCTTTTTTCAAAAAGATTTATTTTATTTATTTATTTTTATTGGAAATCAGATTTATAGAAAGAAGGAGAGACAGAGAGAAAAATCATCCATCCTCTGGTTCATTCCCTAAGTGGTTGCAAAGGCTGTAGCTGAGCTGATCAGAAGCCAGGAGTCAGGAACTTCTTCTGGGTCTTCCATGTAGGCGCAGGTTTCCAAGGCCTGGGCCATTCTCTACTGCTTTCCCAAACCAAAAGCAGGGAGCTGAAAGGAAAATGGAGCAGCCAGGATATGAACCAGTGCCCATATGGAAACTCGGTGCATGCAAGATAAGAAGTTTAGCCACTAGGCTACTATGCCAGGTCCCCTGATGTTCAGTTGAAAGTTACTGCATAAAATGTAAAATTAAACTGGAAAATTTTCATGAGAAAACTATCAATTATATTTTTTATGTGCTTTAAAATAAGATATCTATTTCATGTATCTTAAAAGTAATATGTGTAGGCTGTGACTCCCAAGAGGAATAGCTAGTGTATTCTGTTCTCTCTTCAGTCCCCAGAAATATCATACAGCTGTGACAGATACTTGGCAAGGTAGAGAATATTTGGAGCTTTACTGCAGGTTAGGCACTATGAGATTTAAAATATTAATTCATCTAATCTTCATAGCCACCTTACGAGGAATAACTTTAATTCCCATTTAGGAATTAAAGATAGGAGGCACAGAAGGGTTAAGCAATCTGGCCAGGTCACATGTTACTAAGTGGCGGAACAGGGCAAGCTGATTCAACTGCCTGAGCTTTTAATCATCCTACCATCATATCCTAAGGAATGGCATCTCAATGAGTCTGATTGTAATCAGTTTAGTTGTTGTACGATTAAAGATGAGGGTGAATAAAGAAAAAAAAATAGTATGAGACAAGAGTCAAAACTATTAACCTGGAAGCTTCCCTTTTTTGTACCTTAGACTTATTCGGCAGTTACACGAAGTATACAAATTCACTAGGTAGATTGTTTTCATATGCAAAGCTCAACTACAACTGGAAACTAATTACATTGCAATATAGTTCTTAAAATATTAAATCAGCTTGTGGAATATAATAACTTGCTTTTTTAACATTTAAAAAATATTTATTTCTTTTATTGGAAAGCCAGATTTACAGAGAGAAGAGACAGAGAGGAAGACCTTCCACCTGTTGGTTCACTAACCAAGTGGTTGCAATGGCTGGAGCTAAGTCGATCTGAAGCCAGGAGCCTAGAGTATATTTCAGATCTCCCATGCAGGTCCAGGGTCCCAAGACTCTGAGCCATCCTCCACTGCTTTCACAGGCCACAAGCAGGGAGCTGGATGGGAAGTGGGGTTGCTGGGACAAGAATCGGTGCCCATAGGGGATCCTGGCACGTGCAAGGCGAGGATCTTAGCCACTAGGCCACTGCACTGTGTCCCCATTATTAATATGTTAAAAGTAAAACTATCTTCAGTAGACATTTGGGATAGCAGTTAAATCATCATTTGTCACCGTCCTGCGGCGACACTAAAATGATGAGGAATCTCGAGGGCCTGGAACCGCCACTGCAACTGGCACACACACACTGAATGAACACACGGACACACACACAAACGAACAGGCGAACAAGAAAGGAGAGACGAACGAAAAGGGGCAGGCGAACGAAAAGGTTTATTGCCGAAAGCGGGCTGCTTATATACAGTTCTCCACCAATCACTTCTCCCCGTGGGTCCACTGGGCGCTACCTGATAGGCCGGTAGCAATGACATAATCACTAGCCTATCCCTGTGACTTCCTGTTTACCTGCTGGCGGGACAAATCCCGCCTCCTGGCCCTCGGCCATGCCATCTTGTGACGACCTAACATACACGTGGGGTCGGCTGCTCCCCACAAGCATTTAGACTGCTGCATCTCTTATCAGATGGGTTGATGTGAATGACTCCTCTGCTTCTGGTCCAGCATCCTATTGATGTGCATCCTGAGAGGCAGCAGATGATGGCTCTGAGCAGTTGGATTCCCTTCCTTGCAAGTGGGAGCCCTGCTTGAAAGTGTGGGCTTCTGGCTTCAGCCTGGCTCAGTCTAAGCTGCTGTGGGTATTGGTAAAGTGAGCTAAAGGATATGGAAGAAGGAAGATCTCTCTATGTCTAGATGATACTTCTTTCAAATAAACTAAAATTTAAATTAAAAAATTATAAAATAAATAAAAGTATAAAGATCAGGCCCAGCACAATGGCTCAATGGCTAAATCTTCCCCTTGCAAGTGCCAGGATCCCATAGGGACAATGGTTTGTGTCCTGGCTGCTCCACTTCTCATCTAGCTCCCTGCTTGTGGCCTGGGAAAGCAATAGAGGATGGCCCAAAGCCTTGGGACCCTGCACCCATGTAGGAGACCCAGAAGAAGCTCCTGGCTCCTGACTTTGGATCAGTTCAGCTTTAGTCATTGTGGACATTTGGTGAGTAAACCAGGAGACAGAAGATCTTTCAGGCTCTCTCACTCTCTAAATTTGCCTTTCCAATTTAAGAAAAATGTATCTATTTATTTATATATATATATAGAGAGAGATCATGATTCACTGTGAGCAACGGATTATGATCTGAAGCCATGGTCTCCTGCAGTCTCAAGGATACTACAATCACCAGTGTATCTATGAGAGAGAGATCAAATGGCAGGATTGACAACCATGGTTCCTAGTAATATAAACATGAGTTAAATATTAAGTTTTTGGGGGGAGTGGTAAAGATTTGTTTATTTGAAAGAGTTACAGAGAGGAGAAAGAGAGCACTTCTATCCACTGATTCACTTCCCAGGTGACTGGAAGTTGCCGGGGCTGATTCAAGCTGAAGCCAGGATCCAGAAACTTCATTTCAGTGTGCCACATGGTTCCAAGTTTCCATGGACTTAGGTCATCCTCTCCTGCTTTCCCTGCAACAGCAGGGATCTGGATTGGAAGTGGAGCAGCTAGAACTTGAATTGGTTCCCATGTAGGATGCCAGCTTTGTAGGCAGATGCTTAGCCTGCAATTCTCACCCCTTAACTATGTAATTTGGCACAGAAATATCTGAGATGCCTGTTGATGACAAAGTTACAGATATTGCTAATACAAGTATGACTTGTTTCCTACATTTGTAAGAGTGGCTAAATTTGGGCCATTGCCATGGCTCAACAGGCTAATCCTCTACTCTGTGGCACCAGCATCCCATATGGATGTTGGTTTGTGTCCTGCCTGCTCTACTTTTGATTCAACTCTCTGCTTTATCACATGGGAAGACAGCGAAAAATGGCTCTGGGACCCTGTGCCCACCCTGTGGGTGATCTAGAAGCTTCTAACTCCCAGCTTTGGATTGGCTCAACTTTTTTTTTTTTTTAACAGTGATTTGGGAAGTGAACTGGAGGATGGTAGATCTTCTTTCTGTTCCTCTCCTTCTCTGTAAATCTGACTTTAAAAGAAAAATCTTAAAAAAGAAGTTCAAGTGGCGCAAGTGGTTAAAGGTCCTCGCCTTGCACGCCCAGGATGAATCTCGGCAGCCCCGCTTCCCTTCCAGCTCCCTGCCTCCTGGGAAAGCAGTTGAGGACGGCCCAAAGCTTTGGGAACCTGCACCTGCTCCTGGCTTCAGATCGGCATAGTATCGGCCCGTTGCGCTCACTTGGGGAGTGAATCATTGGATGGAAGATCTTCCTCTCTGTCTCTCCTCTCTGTATATCCGCCTTTCCAATGAAAAAATAATTTAAAAAAAATAAATAAATCTTTAAAAAAAAAAAAAAAGAAGTTCAAGTAGAGGGTTAAAAAACTGAAGCTATTTCCCTCCACTCCTCACACACCCAACCCCGCTCTCCAAGGAATTCTTCAAGGGTTCAGTTTGGAAGAACAGCTCTGTGGAGTCCTGGTTCTGGATTCCTGTTGGCCCATCCTAGGAGTGGTTTCTGAACAGATTGAGAGGGCAGTTACCCAAAGTATGGACAACAAGCAGAGGAGGAGGAAACCTAGGCAACTGATCAGGATTTCCTGGGATGTGGAATTCAGTGATGTGGACTGAACATCGCCCATTAACCTGATGACTGATGAAGAATGCAAAAATAGATGAAATGAAATGTTTATCTGCTTTTTTCTAACCTAAAAAGAAAAAAAAAAGATATTTCTTTATTTGAAAGTCATAGTTAGGGCCCAACTTGGTAGCCTATCGGCTAAAATCCTCACCTTGAACGCACCAGGATCCCATATAGGCGCCAGTTCTAATCCTTGTGGCCCCATTTCCCATCCAGCTCTCTGCTTGTGGCCTGGAGAAGCAGTTGAGGACTGCCCAAGACCTTGGGATCATGCACCCACATGGGAGACCTGCGGGAAGCTCTGGACTCCTGGCTTTGAATCAGCTCAGCTCCAGCCATTGTAGCCTCTTAGGGAGTGAATCAATGTATGGAAGATCTTCCTCTCTGTCTCTCCTCCTCTTTGTTTATCCAACTTGCCAATAAAAATAAAATAAATCTCTCTTTAAAAAAAAAAAAGAGTCATAGTTACACAGAGAGAGGGAGAGACTGAAAGGAAGATTTTCCATCTGTTGTTTTAATTCTCAAAATGGTTGTACTGGTTAGTGCTGGGTCAGGTAGAAGGCAGGAGCCTGGAGCTTCTTCCAATGCTCCTTTGTGGGCAACACGAGTCTAAACACTTGAATTATGTTTTGCTGATTTTCCCAGGCACACAAGTAGGGAGCTGGATCAGAAGAAGAGGAGGTAGGAGTCAAATTGGTGACCAGAAGGGATGCTGGCATCACAGGTGGCATCTTAACCCACTATGCCATGACATTGGCTCTCCTGTCTTTCTGCTTTCTAGGAATGACTCTGCAAATATGTTTCTAGCATGTCCCCAAATGCACTAGATTATTGTGAAACCAAACTTGGAAAAACCCAATTACAAGTGAATAGAGTCTACCTTTAGGATGACAAATGAGAACAAGAATCCCTGGATAGGATTAGCACATGCATAGTGGCAGGCCCTCTTCACCCTTCTATACCCCCTCCACTCCATTCTCTAGTAGCTTCAAAAGTGTTTGCCAAACATTGCTACGGAGGTTGGAGAATCAGAACAATTTTAGAGTATGTGTAGGACCACCCAAATGACTCAGGAACATACTGAAACTACAATAATGGGTGTGTGTCAGCACAGTGCTGACTGTCACGCAAATGTGGCATCATTTTTAACTACAGTTGGAATGGTGAAAAGAAGTTTGACTTACCTGCATGGGGTTTGCTTTTTGTTGCCTAGGAAGGCTTGAATTAAGAAAGGAAAATAACATGGATTGAATTTACTGTGCCAGACGTGGCTGGAAGCACTTTACATGTATTAACATATTTAATTGTTAGAGCCAATTTTAGGTAAGTGCTCATGATAGCTTTATCTTACAAATAAAAAAACCTCAATCACAGAGAAGTACAAATATATTTTTGACTGCATTAGTTAAAGGCTGTTTTGATTGTATGCAGCCTGCTGTGACCATGAACTTGGACATTCAATGGCTTAACCAGTGGATTATTTCCCCCTCACACATGCTAAGAGGCTGGGTGTTGCAGGATTCTGACAGAAGATGTGTCATTCTCAATACAGTCAAGATGACTCTAAGGTTCCTTTCACCCAAGGATGAAATATGGATAATTGCACACACTTGTCCTTACCTAGGCCGGGAAATGCAGTTGATTGAACCCACAGCAAATTTGGTTAACCAGCCAGTCAGTCCTTATCTTGTCAACCAATCAGGTAACTGTTGATTCAGGCAGAAAGCTTCTTCTTTTTTCAAAATGCGCTGTTCATGAATTGAAATCACCTGTGGATGAACTTCCTTAGTGGTCTTTTGTTCAGAAGACCATTTGTATTGATTATTTGCCTTGATGTTGTAGATCACCACTCAGCAGGCACCGTGTAATTATTAGCAGAAAGCATGGCTTGAAATCAATTATTGCATTCCAATGTTGCATTTGGTAACTGTCCTCCAATATTTAGCTGACAGATTGTCAAAAAGATTGTATAGCATTTATTATCCAGAAAGTCAGTTTTTTTTTTTTCTTTTCTAAATGCTTATTTGTAGGCAGAATTACAGAGGGAGAAATCTCAAGTGAGCTAGAGAAAAACATCTTCCATGCTCTGGCTCACTCCCCAAATACCACAGCTCATGCAGCCAGGCTAAACCCAGGAGCCCAGAACTCCGTCTGATCCTTCTGCAGGGGTGGCAGAAATGCAAATCCCTGGGTCATCATAGGCTGTCTGTTACAATGTTCATTAGCAGGAAGTTGGAGTTTGAAGCAGAGGTAGGCCTTGATCCCAGGCATCCCTAATAAGGAATGTAGATTTCCCAAATGTCATCTTAACCTCAAAGACCGTCCCCTAAGGTGGTCTTATAACTACTTGGGGCTAGAATGACCTTGATGACACTTGGGGCCTGAATCATCATTTGCCCTGTGTTCAAATGTGTTCTGGTCTATTTTGTAAGGAAAATCTTGCCTTCACACGTATTAACGTAGGCTCATTTTCCAGGGACAATAGAAGGACTTTCTTTTGAGCTATTGTGTTGTTGGATTCTTCACTGCTCTGAAAAGGTAGCAGTCCACTGCTTGTCAAAGCCTGTTGTATTCCATTCTAGTTACCAAATGAAATTTAATTATCTGCTGTTCTTTATTCTTCACAAACTCAAGTGAAAGAAATAATATGCATTGAGAATTGCATGAAGAATAACTAATTCATCTATTTCTCTAAATAATTGAAATATCCCTGATTTAACCTATTAGAATAAGCATTGCCTCTGGTCTTCGCAGAATTATTTTTGGGGCTGATGCAATGGCTCAATTGGCTAATCTTCCACCTCCAAGCACCAGCATCGCATGTGGGCACTGGTTTGTGTCCTGGCTGTTCCACTTCCCATCCAGCTGCCTGCAACAGGCCTGGGATAGCAGTGAAGGATAGCCCAGAGCCTTGGGACCCTGTACCTTCATGGAAGACCCAGAGGAAGTTTCTGGCTTCTAGCTTCAGATCAGCTCAGCTCTGGCTGTAGTAGCCTTTTGGGAGTGAACCAGCAGACTGAAGATCTTTCCGTCCTCCCTGAAGGAGAGAAATCTGCCTTTCCCATTAGAAGAAACAAACAAAACAATTACAAAAAAAATGGTTTTTACTGACTTGTGTTTTGACTTTATGCAGTGAAACTAGTTACAGGAGATGGCCTTAGGAATCTTGCTATTGTCTTTATTGTAGGGGTAGTGTTGAGGACTTTGACCACTGTGTCATAGAGTAACAGAGGGAATTTCTCTTGGGACTCATTACCAAAGGACTATACTTCTCTTAAGAATAACATAATTTGGGGCCTGATGCAGTGGCCTATTAAACTCCTCGCCTTGTATCCGCCACGATCGCATATGGGCATTCTGGCTGTTCCACTTAACTTCCAGCTCCCTACCTGTGTCCTGGGGAAGCAGATGAGAACAGCCCAAGGCCTTGGAACCCTGCACTCATATGGGAGACCTGGAAGAAGCTCCTGGCTCCTGGCTTCAGATTGATTCAGCTCTGACCATTGCAGCCACTTGGGGAGTGAATCAGTGGACTAAAGATCTTTCCTCTCTGTCTCTTCTTTCTGTAAATCTGACTTTCCAATTTTTTAAAAAAAAAAGAAAGAAGAACTTCATTTTTATCAGAGATTGAATCTTAACATTGTCCACACTCCCTTACAACTTTATCCCTGGGAGTTCAGAATCATATATACAGCTATGAATGTGTTTAAGATTATATGAGGGTACTTCAAAAAAAATTGATGAAAATTGAATTATAAGATAATTTTCTTTTGATGCAAAAATATTTTGAAATTAATGCATACAAGAAATCTTTATAAAAATATAATTTTCACAAAATATAATTTATGAAAAAGCTATGCATGGATTTCAACAATATTTTGTGCCTAAATAAGATCATCCTTTAATTTCATCTCCCTGTCAATGTTTTAATGTATGTTAGTATAGTGTGTTCTTTGGTTTGCTTCAAAAGAATTGGCTTTAGCTTATTTTACTTTTCTTTAGCTTCTTGATTCCTCACCTCTAC
Organism: Ochotona curzoniae; assembly: GCF_017591425.1. Classification (NCBI taxonomy): domain Eukaryota; kingdom Metazoa; phylum Chordata; class Mammalia; order Lagomorpha; family Ochotonidae; genus Ochotona; species Ochotona curzoniae. The sequence goes on from NW_024466975.1 coordinate 1,003,080, forward strand.
CCCAATTACTTAACTCCCTAATTTATTACATTATATATTTCTATAAATAGATGAGTCTTCTGGAAACTTGTAAACTATATCCTTGATCACATGTTTGCATGCATATATTCATATATAAAGTGGTACTTAATTTTTTAACATAAAAGACAAAACGTGTTGAAATAGATGTTTATGTAAGTACTGTTGTTGACTATTTTTTACATAAACAAGACTCGCTTTGGAATTCATGTTTATACTCGACTGCTTCTAACATTTGTCCTCCAACTCCTGCTGCAAACCTGCCCCACCCTTACTCTTTCTTAAGCTGTTCCCCAATGCTTCCTGGTACCACTGCCAAGTTTTCTCCAGGGGCTTTTGCACTTGTTCTTCTCTTAGCCTGGAATGTTCTCTGATAGGTGTGTTCTCATTAGCTTCTTCTCGATGACTCCCTAGAGACATCCTAACCTTATTCCCCATCCTCCCCAAGTTGATACTGCTCCCTGCCCACCCTACCTCATTATTCTTTCTCACTGCACCCTCCTTATTTTCTTTATAGCCCAACATTTTGCAATTTTTTAAAATGTTTCACCTGCTAGTTGTCCATCTTCCCCTAAAATATTATGAACTCTGAGGGCAAGCACTGTGTTATTGGATTTTTTTCCATCTTCTAGGATGTCTGAGTAAATGACTTTACTCAAAAACTGCATAAAATTCTTCTGATTCTCCTATGTAACATTAATTCCCTTTTCTCAATTCCTGAAAATACTCCCATTGACCACAGTGACTCAGCACTTTCAAAAGCTTTCACTCCTCTTTTTTTTTTTATTATTTTAAATTACAATGTCAGCTATGTCAATTAATTCCATAATGTTGTATATTGATGCTGAGGTTTTGTTGGGGCTTTTAACTGACCGGAACTTTACTCTGTTAGCTCTACCTTCAGACCAGAGAAGGTCTCCCCAAGAGGCCACTGAACTTATCTGGACAATAAGATGCTGGACTTTATGCTAGGTATATGCTTGCAATGAAGGAATCTCAACTGAACTTGAACTGTGGTTATGCAGCAAGGTGGAGGAATCCACCATGGGGGGAGGGGTATGGGAGGGATGGGGGGAATCCCCAGTGCCTATAAAACTGTATCACATAATACAATGTTAATAACAATAAAAAAAAAAGGAAAAAAAATTACAATGTCAGATATACAGAGAGGAGGAGAAACAGAGATAGAAAGATCTTCCATCCGATGATTCACTCCCCAAGTGACCACAACAGCCGGTGCTGTGCTGATCCGAAGCCAGGAGCCAGGAACTTCCTCCAGATCTCCCACATGGGTGCAGGATCCCAAAGCATTGGGCCATCCTCGACTGCTTTCCCAGGCCACAAGCAGGGAGCTGGATGGGAAGTGGAGCTGCTGGGATTAGAACGGCACCCATATGGGATCCCGGCGCATTCAAGGTGAAGACTTTAGCCACTAGGCCACGCCGCCGGGCCCAAGATTTATTTATTTTTATTACAAAGTCAGATATACAGAGAGGAGGAGAGATAGAAAGAAAGATCTTCCGTCCAATGATTCACTCCCCAAGTGAGCGCAACAGCTGATGCTGTGCCAATCCGGAGCCAGGAGCCAGAAACTTTCTCTTCCGGGTATCCCACACGAGTGCAGGGTCTCAAAGCATTGAGCCGTCCTTGACTGCTTTCCCACTGTATTCAAGACGATGACTTTTGCCACTAGGCTGTTGCGCCGGGCCTTTCACTCCTCTTTGTTTCATGTTTTGGGATGGATTTCCTCAATTATATTGTTAAGCCTTTACGTATTTAGCTTATGGATTAGTAAAAATCTGGATTTAAGCAAAGGATTTAGAGTCTCTTACAATATTCATGAGGATGAGATATTTATGTTGGAGACATTTGAGATCTAGTAGACACAGAAAGAAGCCTTCTCAGAGCCTTCCTTACTGGACTGAAGGCAGAAGTTCTGAGAACAAGGAATCTTTGGGGCAATGCTAGGGTCCTGACGAAAACAGAAAGACCACTCATAGCTGTGAGCGTGAACACTAACAAACTTTGTTACCTCCCATTTGTATTTCTAAAAACCCATTTGCCTCTGCTTTACAACCAGACCCTCCCCCAAAAGTTTCCCCTTCTCCTAAGAGTTTTCTTCCTCCTCCTGTGCCTCTAGTGAATTAGCTGTGTAAACCCCACATTCAAACCTCAACTTTGAGTTCCTTGTCTATGGGCTTTCCAGAATGTATGCATGTTGCTCTTTGTCTTAGCCTTACTAGTGTATCCTTTGTTGGTTTGATTTGATTTGCGTATCTCCAGCAGCTAAACACAAAAGGGTGAAGGAAGAACTTTTCTCCCCTGCAAGAGCAATGATCACAGAAAGGTGAGGAGAGAAGGTAGACAGGGAGCTTACTTAGATTACGCAAATCAGTGAATGCAAGTCTGCAGGATATATATAAATACATATACATATAAAGATTTATTTATTTTTATTGTAAACACAATTACAGAGAGAAGGAGAGACAGAAAGAAAGATATTCTATTTGTTGATTCACTCCTCAGGTGGCCATACTGGCTGGAGCAGTGCCAATCGGGAACCAGGAGCTGCTTCTGGGTCTCCCATGCAGGTGGAGTCCCAAGACTTTGGGTCATCCTCCATTGTTTTCCCAGGTCACAAGCAGAGAGCCAGAAGGGGAGTGGAACATCTAGGATACAAACTGTTGTCTATAAGGGATCCTGGTGCATGCAAAGCAAGGATTTAGCTACTAGGCTATCGCTTACACAGCTTTTCAGAACCATTTAGTGCCTGGTTGTATTTCAAGTGTCATATTCCTAGTACTAGAACCTTCTAAGATTTAAGCTCTTACTTGGTTGCAATGTAAAAGAGGACACTGCTGGTGGCATGTCAGGTGGCTGCAAATGGACAGTGTCCTTGCTGACATCAGAATGCCCAGAGCCATCAGTTCCTTAAGGCGAGGATGTTAGCCACTACTGTGCCAGACCTGAGGAGGTATATATAAGTTTGCTTTTTTTAACAATGAGAGAGGAGGCTTGGTGTGGTAGTGTAGTGGCTAATGTCCTCACTCTTCTCCCCCGGGATCCTGTATCGGTGCCAGTTTGTGTCCCAAATACTCTACTTTCCATCCAGTGTTCAGTTTGCGGCCTGGGAAAGCAATAGAAGATGGCCTAAAGCCATGGGATCCTGCACCTGTGTGGGAGACCCGGAAGAATTTGCTTTGGATCAGCTCAGCTCTGGTATTGCAGCCACTCCTTTTCTCTGTAAATCTGACTTTCCAATAAAAAAAACAAAGCTTTAAAAAAAAAAAAGAATGAGAGAAAGCAATACTATTTACCTAACAAAATGTATTGAGCACCTTTCCTGTCTCAGATATGCTAATCCTGAGAACTGGGGATGGGACATAGATAAAATTTGATCCCTGTTCTCATGGTGTTGGTAGATTAGTAAAAAAATCCATTGTAAAAAATATTCTATAGGGCCTGGAATCACAGAGTCGAGCTCTATGCAGAAGCTCAACTATTGGATGAAAACATGTATAAATGCTTGTAGCGCCCTTGCTGTATGTCAGGTGCCATGTAAACACTGTGTGTAACCTCCGTTTTCTCTTTAGAACTTCAGACTCCTGAAGGAGGAACACTGTAATGTTTTTGGTTTTCCCAGAGCCTGGAATATTGCCATACATGTAGAATTTAGTCCTTAACTGCTCACTGATAACTCAAACAATTCAGTGATAATTGGAAACTGGTAGTATTCTCACATTCCTACCACAGATGGTAAAACAATCAAACAGAGCCAGGTTTACAACTGTCATCAAATTGGACTTTCTGGCCATTAGTTCTGAACTTGGATTTCAAAGCCACACCTCTTCCTCCACATATATGAGGTAACTGTAATTGTTGTGCAGCCAGTCATTATGGCAGTGTTGGATCATCTTAGCCACAGCTATGGCATCTGTAGTAAGAACCTTGATGAAAACTCTGCATAGAATTTTAATTATTTTATTTATTTGAGAGCAGAGAGGGAACGTGCACCAGCGAGCAAGCAAGCTTCCATCTGCTGATTCACTTCTCCAAACAAAAACCCCCAGTTAGGGTTGGAAACCAGTGCTGGAAACTCAATCCAGATCTTTCTCGACGGAGGCGGGAGGAATCCAAACACCTGACCCATGACCCCTGTCTCCAAGGGTCTGCATGGGTCTGAAGCTGGATTCAGGAGTTATCCAGATATCAAACCCTCATAATTTGAGGTGTGTGCTCATGTGTTAACATGCATCTTAACTACTGGATCAGATACTTGCCTCTAGATAGCATTTTAAATATGTCAAAAACTTTTGTTTTCCTGCCTTTACAATGATGTTTAAAGCATCAAATTACTTTGGGCCTGGCGCAGTAGCCTAGTTGTTAAACTCCTCACCTTGAATGCACCGGGATCTGATAGGAGCTCTAGTTCATGTCCCAGCTGCTCCACTTCCCTTCCCAGCTCCCTACTTGTTGCCTAGGAAAGCGGTAGAGGATGGCCCAAGGCCTTGGGACACTGCACCCATATGGGAGACCTAGAAGAGGCTCCTGACCCTTGGCTTCAGATTGGTTTGGCTCCGGCTGTTGCGGCCGCTTGGGGGAGTGAATCAGCAGATGGAACATTTTTTTTTTTCTCTGTATCTCCTTTCTCTTTACTTTCCAATGAAAATAAATCTTTTTTAAAAAAATTGTATGACTTTAGATCCAGCAGGGGGAGCTAGGTCCATGTTGGTAGAAGGCAGAACAAAAGCAAAAAAAAAAAAAAAAGAATGCTTAACAGTCCAGAACATTGAAGAGAAAGGAGATTGCTTTTCCTTTCTTTTTTTTTTCATTATTATTTTTTTTATTACGTTGCATTATGTGATACAGTTCCATAGGTACTGGGATTGCCCCTACCCCTCCCCAAACCCTCTCCCCGAGATTGCTTTTTCAAAGAAAGTACCTTCCAACTACCCAAATATTGCATTCCTAACTTCCTTTAGCATCCCTGATCTGTGCTTTCTTGAGACTTTAACTGAAGTAGATCACAACAGAAAGTGCTTATGTTTTGGAAACTCTTCACAGGCACAAAATGCTGGTGTTCTATTTAAGCATTTCTTACTACCTTCCTTGTCTTCTGGCAGCTACAGGAGCAGGAACAGCCACGGTGGGGCGGAGCCAGAATGGAATAAGGAGGTGCAGTAGCCAAGAGGAGAGGACAGCCACCTTCTGTGAGGAAGGCTTTAAGTAGGATCTCAAAGGACAGTTAGCATTCTTCAGGCAGCCGTGATTGGAATTGGCACTCCAGACCATGGGTATAACAAGGCAAGCCACAGATGCAGTATATTAGTAGGATTATAGATAGTATAAGAACATGGCTGAAAACAGAGTAGGTAATGGGCCCGGCGCGGTGGCCTAGCAACTGAAGTCTTTGTCTTGAACACACCAGATCCCATATGGGCGCTGGTTCTAATCCCAGCAGCCCTGCTTCCCATCCAGCTCCCTGCTTGTGGCCTGGGAAGGCAGTAGAGAATGGCCCAAAGCCTTGGGACCCTGCACCCGCATGGGAGACCTGGAGGAAGTTCCTGGATCCTGGCTTCGGATCGACGCAGCACCGGCTGTTGTGGTCAATTGGGGAGTGAATCATTGGATGGAGGGTCATCCTCTCTGTCTCTCCTCTCTGTATATCAGACTTTGCAATAAAAATAAATAAATCTTTAAAAAAGAAAAAGAAAGAGAATAAAGTAGGTAAGGAAATTCTGGAAGGTAGTGAGAAAGTGGGGTTTATTTCAAAATGTTGACATTGTAGTAGTAACAATTCATATTTGTGTTAAATAAAGATACAGTGTTTAACAAATAACATTTACGGTGTCCCAAGTGCCATTATTGGCACGGAACAAGTATTTACTAGTTTAATTCTCTTATACTCTTTTATCCCCATTTTCAAAATGAGGGAAGTGAGACTGAATAACTTCCCTAAGATCACAAAACTTGAGAAAAGTAGGGTCAGGATTTGAGCCCTGAAGTGTGGCTCGGAATCTCAGCAGTTTATTGAAGTGTTTGATCTGCATGGTTTCCTTTAATTCTCTGAAATCAGTACCATCACTCTCCACTAATGTTACTTATGAGGAAACAAACATGAGGTAGTATCATTTCCCTAAGACCACACAAGTAACAAGTGATGCAGAAGGCTTTAAACTCAGCCAGTCTGGAACCAGAGCCCATATTGATTTGTCTATTTTTTTTATTGTTTGTTTTTTTTTTAACTTCCACAACACATTCAAACTAGTTCAAAGTTCAAACGATCTCAAAACATGTATAAAGAAAAAACTATATTAACAGGCACCCAGTATCCTTTTATTATTAAACAAAAACAGATATATGTTATTCTTACTATCAAAGTTTGACTGTTCTACTTTTGCTTTTAAAATCTGACAATAAGGAGATGTATTTGCCCGAGGGGTAAAGATACAGGCTCAGACAGTGGCATCCCATATCAGAATATCTGGGTACATAACACAGCTCTGGCTTCTGGTTCCAGCTTCCTGCTCTACAGAATCTGAGAGGCAGCAGTGTTCGGTGAATCTCCTGTGCTCCTGCCACTCACGTGGAAGGATTGAGTTCAGCTCTCAGTTTTAGCCTTAGCCCAGCCTCAGCGACTGTAGACATCTGAGGAACAAACCAGGGGATGGGAACTTCTTTGTCTCTCAAACTTAAAAGGAAAAAAAAATTCTGTTAAAAAATCTTTATTGACATGTCTTCTGAATGGCTGCATAGTATTTGTGTATGGGTGTTTATATCAAACTTCTTTTTAAATTTTATTTAATAAAAAGGCCAAGTGGTGTACCAAGTTTGCTGGTTCACTCCCCAAATGTCTACAACAGTCATAGTCAGGCCAAAGTGAAGCCAGGAACCAAGAACTCCATTCAGGACTTCTACATGGTGGCAGAAACTCAAGCGCTTGAGTCATCATCTATTGCCTCCCAAGGTGCACAAAGGCAAGGGACTACAATTGGAAGTGAAGAGTAGTCAGAACTCCCTGTGGGATTTAGGCATCCTACATTGTGTTGTAATTCACTGCACCGTGATGCCTACCCCCATACTTTATTTAGTTGCTCCTTTACTTTTAAAGTGGTTTCTAATCTTTTGTTTGCTGTTACATGGAATAGCAATGAATAAAGACTCCAGTGTGTATGTTGTTTCCCACGCTTATGAGCCTATCTGTAGCAATAGTTCCCAGATGTATTTGCAGGTGAAGTGTATTTGAATTGATAGTTTAAGAAGTCTATTTGAGCGTTAGAGAGAGGGAGAGAGGGAGAGAAGGGATCACACCGTGCTGAGTTTTTTCTTTAAGATTTATTTTATTTGAAAGGTAGAAAGAAAAGAGAGAGAGAAGAAGAGGAGGAGGAGAAGGAGAAGAAGGAGAAGAAAGAGGAGAGAGAAGAGAGAAGAAGAAAGGAGAGAGAAGAGAGCAGAGAGAGCTTATTCTCTGGTTCACTCTCAAAATGCCTGCAATGTTGAGGGCTGAACTGTGGCTGGAGCCAGGAGATAGGAACACAACCCAGGTCACTATATGACTAGCAAAACCCCTACTACTTAAATCATCAATGTTGCTTCGAAAAGTCTGAATTAATTGGAAGCTGGTCTGAGATATTGGAGTCATAAGCCAGAACCAGGTGTCAAAACCAAGTACTCTGATGTGAAATGTGGGCTTATCCTTGAATCCCGTCAAACTGTTTCATGAAGATAGAATTAACATTCAAGCAGACTTTGAGAATTTCATGAAAAAAAAAATGAAATGTTTAATTTATTTTAGTGCAAAAAATTTTGAAATTGTTGGGTCTCCCAAGGGGGTGCAGGGTCCCAAGGCTTTGGCCATCCTCCACTGCTTTCCCAGGCTGTAAACTGGGAAGTGGATTAGAAGTGGAGCAGCTAGAACACAAACCATTACCCATATGGAATCCTGACACTTGGAACATAATGCTAGGCCCTCAGAAGTCTCTGTGGCCTTTTGTAGGGGCCTCTGTGGAGCCAGAAAAGGGAAGTGAAGAGAAACTTGAAGATATTCTCTCCACTTTGACTCAACATTTGGTTCTCAAGAACATTTCTGCTCTGACTTCCTTCCCTCCTGCTCCATCCCAGAGTACTTAAAGTGCCAGAGTCAGTTGTTCAGGACTTCCTTGGCAATAAGACAGCTAACCCCCCTGACCCCTACAGGTTAGGGTTCTGACCTTTGTTGTTCTACTGGAATGTGGGTGAGGGGAGATGAACCAAGTGGAAATCAGCACTTTCTTTGGTGTTAGCCCTTGCTTATGCATATTGTCAAACCGAAGGTTAAAAGCTTGGCAGATCCTTTTGATTTTTAGTTTCTTGCTATGGCCTTCTCTTCAACTTTCATGGACTTGGAATTTCAGTAACTTTTCCAAATTCTAAGCAAGGGAATAATTTCATTGGAAAAACATTGTTTGACATCAATTAGCTTTGGATGAATACCGCTGTAGTTCTTGGGACAATGTGGCTGCCATCCCTTTGATATTCTGTTCCTTCCTGCACAGCACAGCTACTCTTCATGAAGGTGCTATTGCTCAGGGTTCTAAGAGTTACACAGCATAACACAGCCGGCTCCTTACAGGGTAATTGGAAAATACAAAAATGGGGAAAGAATAAAGGAAAAAAACTCCATCTCTTTCATACACCACAACCAAAGACAGCCCTATTAACATTTTGAAAAAAAAAATTTAGTTTCATTTTATTTGGAAAAGAGAGGATTGGGAGAAAGATCAATCTTCTATCTGCTGGTTCATTTTGCAAATATACCTGTAGGGGCTGAAGCTGGGCCAGGCTGACGCTGGGAGAGACTGAAATTAATGTGGATGACAGGGACCTAAGTACTTGAGCTGTCACCTGCTGCCTCTCAGTGTGCATTAACCAGAAGCTAGAATGAAAGTAGAGCCAGAACTTGAACTCTGGCGCTTTGATATGGAATGCAGGCAGTCTGAGGTGAGTTTTTGTAAGGTGTATTTACTTTTATTGGGAAACCAGATATGCAGAGAGGAGAGACAAAAAGGGCTTCTACCCACTGGTTCAATCCCCAAGTGGCCACAATACCTGGACCTGAATCAGTCAGAAGCCAAGAGTATCTTCTAGGGCTCCTACATGGGTGCAGGGTCCCAAGGCTTTGGGCCATCCTCGACTGCTTTCCCAGGCCACAAGCAGGGAAATACAGAAGCTAGGACATGAAGCAGTGCCCATATGGGATGCCAGCACATGCAATCATAGGATTAGCCAATTGAGCTAGTCCTCAAGAAGTGATTCTGTTTGTGTCAAACAGCGCCCTCCCCACTGCAGCCCGTTAATGTTTTTGTCTATTCTCATTATGCTTCATACCTACATTTTGTGTGCCTATTTGTTGTGATCATGTTATAGGTCTAATTTTATGGCTTAGATTTTAAAAATGAAAGTGTTGTATAAGTGTTTTTCCAGGAGCTTATAAATTCAAATCTTTTTTATTTTATCTCGAATATTTTTGATTGATTTTCATGTTATTTAAAAAAGAGATAGACGAAGAGGCAGAGACAAAGAGACAGAGACAGAAATCTTTTACCTATTGGTCATCTCCCAAATGCTAGCAACAGCCAGAACTGCACAAAGCTGAAGCAGAAACTTCAAACTCCATCTGGATCTCCGAAAGGGATGGCATGGAGCCAGGCACATCAGCCGCCATCTGCTGCCTCCCACAATGGCAGGAAGTAGAGTAGCCAGGACTCCAACCAGGTACATTGATATGGGGTGCAGGTATTTTAAATGGAGAAGACTTAAACTTCTGGGTCAAAAACTCATCTCTGGAAATATTTTTTAAATGACCACGTGAGGGGCTCAGAGGTGTGGCCTAACAGCTAAAGTCCTCACCTTGAACCCACCAGGATCCCATATGGGCGCTGGTTCTAATCCCAGCAGCTCCACTTCCCATCCAGCTCCCTGCTTGTGGCCTGGGAAAGCAGGATGGCCCAAAGCCTTGGGACCCTGCACCCATGTGGGATACCCAGAAGAAGTTCCTGGATTCTGGCTTCAGATTGGCATAGCATCAGCCGTTGTGCTCACTTGGGGAGTGAATCATTGGATGGAAGATCTTCCTCTCTGTCTCTCCTCCTCTATGTGTATCTGACTTTGCAATAAATAAATAAATCTTTTTTTAAAAAAATGGCCACATGAAGTTAAAAAAATGAAAAGGAACAAACAAAAAAGATTCCCATTCAGTTATAGCCCATTTCGTTTGAATACGATAATTAATAGAATCATCTTGCACCATATTTTAAGTTGATGCCAATTTTCCACCATTACAAATAATGTTTTGGTAGATAGTGTAAACATTAATGGGAACCTGGGTGGGTCCAGTCTCAGGACAAGGGGCAGGCTTAACCCCCCATCAAGGTGGCACTTGTTGGGGGCGCCTCTGCCGGATGGAACCCCGCTGGGGTCTCAGCCACAGTCCCCGCCACAAGGTGGGGACAGAGACCCAGGCCTTGGGCGGCCAGTGCACCAAGTGGTGCCAGGCTCCACCTGCTGGCCACCCAGTGGCGAGCTCTGGGGTTTTGATGATATGAAATAGCTGCTTAGGGACACCCATAAGTAAGACCAGCGTTAGCGTAGGTGAGACACTAATTTCTGGTGATTCCCAGGAACCGGGACATGAAACCTTAATGCAAGTGTGGGACTGAGACCTAAATGTTCGGAGTAAGCAAACCTTAGTCCACAAACATGATTGGAACACAGGGTGCAGCTCAGGACATGCCCAGCTTGGTTTTGGCTCCAACTGGTCCACATTAAGCACAGAGTTGAGCCACGGTGTCTAAGGCAGGGGTCATGACAGGTGGATGGGGCTGAGGTTGGGTCTGGATACAGTTGTCGTCTCCCTTGGCACAAGTGTGGACTGGAAAAAGACGTACCGGGCCGGGCCAGACCGCAACACCTTCTGGCGCTTTGGAGTACCAGGGTAGATGTGGGACAGACTAGGCTAGGTCCCAACCCCAACTGAGCCATATACGAGTTATATGGGGGTGTGGACGACCATGGCTGGGCTGAAACACCCTACAGCAAGAACCAGAATGGGATGATGGCCAGTTAGGAAAGGCCACTGTTCCTGCTAGGACAGGAGGCGAACTGGCACATGGACCCACTGGTATGCATGAAACCTGGCACATGGAGGGGTTCTGATGGAGGAGCCCGGGCAACTCCTCTGGCAGGACACAGACCCTGCAGGTCAGCGCAAGAAACATGGAAGGTAACAGCCAAGAGGTCATGGAAAGTGTCCCACTGGCATACATTTGGCATGGGTCGGGGGCAGACCAGGCTGAATCTGTTCATGTCATCCACTGGTAAATCTGAACGCCAGAACAGAGTGTGGGTCGAACCAGGTCTGGTCGTGACAAAAGCAACACACAAGTTGGAATGCCAAGGTGAGGTAGCCTGAGCCGGATGCAGCCGCAGCACCCAACCAGCACACGTGAGAACCAGGAAGGGAGGAGGCAGAGCTGACAGGGGAATAAGGGGTGGTTCCCTAGCTGAACAGCAACTTACACTGTGGAGCGTGAGCTGGGTAGGGGGTAGACCAGACCAGGCAGGGACACAGCACCTGCGCACCTCATGTGGACCAGATTGGGTGAAAGCCAGGCTGGGCTGACTATTCCCACTGGTGCAAGCTACAATCAGAGTAGGAGAGGGTTGTTGGGGCTTGGTCGTAGCATCAGCTGGCGGAAGCTGGTACAAAGGGTTAGACATGTCGAGTTGAACCACAGGGCCAACTGGAGAGGGCACAACTGGAATGGGAGCGACCTGGGAGGGAAATAGTGGGCTCCTCCCTCTTGGGTCATCACCTTCCACGGGAGGGCATGGGAACTAGGACAGGGGCTGGGGTGGCTAGACAGACACCCAACAATATCCGTTAGGGACGGTAGGATGAGATGGTTGGATGGAAGTAGGTTGCAACACCTGTTGGCAAGTATATGATCAGAAGGGTATTTGGGACAGACTGGACTAGTATGCCATACATACTGGCAAGCCAGGGTAGGGGGTGGGCCTGGTTGGGGTTACTGTGGGCTGCCCTGACTGGGCTGCAGCTCCTACTGGTATGTGCAAGGGCCAAGTGTGTCCAGGGTGGAACCAGGCCGGACTACAAGAGGACATGGGTGGAGACAGAACCGACCCAGCAACTGCAACCACCAGCTGATCGGGGCAATGGACTGTGCTGGGCCCTATGCTTGCTGGAACACGCAGGAATCTGGACTGGGAATACCTCAAAATTTCTTTGAGGATCTCCCCATTCGAGACACCGGACTCAGAGTCCTAACCAAGAAAAGACAGAACAAGTCAAGCAACAACCTCAGCTATCTGTTGGCAGCAAAAAACTGGGCAAATGGAGACTCTAGAAGGGACTGTGTCAATCAATGGACTCTTCAACGACCACATCGTGCTTGGAGTGGCGAGACTGGCAGCGACCCATGAATGGTGAACTATTGGAACCACTTGATCGAGTATCTCAGAGCATGCCCCACATCCGGGACTTAGGGTGGGTGGGAAACTGGGTGGGGCTTCTTCCTCTATATCCCCCTTTAGGCCTTGAACCTTTTTTTTACCCCAATTAAATATGTAAAGATTGTCAAAATTAAAAACAAAACAGAAAACTCTCAAAAAAAAAAAAACATTAATGGGAACCTTTCCCTCAATAGAATTTTGTGGTCAAAGGATATGAATACTGTTAAGGCTGAAATATAATTTTTCTTCAAGGATGCATAATCAGAGACTAAAACTCTTCTACCTAAATGATCATAATAGATATCTTACTTAACTGGCTCCATTTGAATGCAGCTTTAACCTATGACAGTAAATGAGGATTAGATTGTTAATCATTCAGATTCAATTATTCATAGCACAACAGGAAGGGAAAGACTGTGAAAAGCCTTAGAAAATGCTCAGAATGAAATGACTCAGACACCACAGGAAGGATCAAATAAGTGTTTATCAGTATTAACAGCTTGGATATGATCTACCTTCTGAAACATCACAAAAAAGCCCAGCCTTTCTCTGGACCTGATTTTATTCTTCCTCCCTACCTCCTCCATGGCATTTTTTGAGCATGCATTTTGTCCATGTACTGTTTTAGCCTCTTTATGAATGATACAAGCGTTTAATTCTTACCATACTTCTATATCATAGGTATTGTTATTATTTCCAGTTTATAGTTGAGGTAGGTAAGGTGTAAAAATACACAGAGAGAGACATGGATGGAATCTCGAGACAGTAAATCTGTCGTGCCATTCATGAAGCTGGGAGCCCAGATAAGCCCAGCTGCAAATGTGGCAGGAACTAGCGTTTCTCTCAAGGACGTCAAAGATCCACTGCTGTGGCAGTATTGTAATCATACTACTTTGAGTAGTTATGCTTTCTTACTCACTGTGAGACCTTGTTTTCCAAAATTACAACCCAACAGTTTGCTTGAAATTGTGTTGGTAAAAGGGAAACATCTTGCTTCTTCCTAGAGGTTCTGATCTTTTATACATAGGGAAGCTGCCTTGATTTCCAACCTGGGTACAAAGATTTGAATAAATTCTGGGCACAGCATTCCATGTCTTATCTTTTTTTTTTTTTAGATTTATTTATTTTTATTACAAAGTCAGATATACAGAGAAGGAGAGATAGAGAGGAAGATTTTCTGTTCGATGATTCACTCCCCAAATTAGTGCAACGGCTGATTCTATGCCGATCTGAAGCCAGGATCCAGGAACTTCCTCCAGGTCTCCCACACGGTGCAGGGTCCCAAGGCTTTGGGCCGTCCTCTGCTGCTTTCCCAGGCCATAAGCAGGGAGCTGGATGGGAAGTGGAGCTGCTGGGATTAGAACCAGCGCCCATATGGGATCCTGGTGGGTTCAAGGCGAGGACTTTAGCTGCTAGGCCACGCCTCTGGGCCCTCCATGTCTTATCTTTACAGTATCCAAGGATTGCATGCTTGGTCTATCAGCAGTCCACACCCACTTTACCAGTTTGTAAGTAGCCCTGTCTGACTTTGAACCTGTACAAAGCTCTACTTCCCTCAGTTATGCCCAAATTCTGCCCTCTTTCAAAACCCTTTAATGAGGTGCCTCATGGCTCTCACAGTAATAGAAATTCACCTACCTTTGGCAGCTTGTCCCTGATGGTTATAGGCTGATTTGGCTAGGACAGATTTGAGTCTGCATTTGAGCCAAATGTTTAAATCCCAGATCAGGGCCTGGCGCAATAGCCTAGTGGCTGAAGTCCTTGCCTTGCACATGCTGGGATCCCATATGGGAGCTGGTTCTAATCCTGGCAGCCCTACTTCCCACCCAGCTCCCTGCTTGTAGCCTGGGAAAACATTAGAGGATGGCCCAAAGCCTTGGGATCCTGCACCCACGTGGGAGATCTGGAAGAGGCTCCAGGCTTCTGGCTTCAAACTGGCTCAGCTCCAACCATTGTGCCCACTTGGGGAATGAAACAGTGGATGGAAGGTCTTCCTTTCTGTCTCTCCTCCTCTCTGTATATCTGCTTTTCCAATAAAAATAAATAAATGTTTAAAAAGTATATAAATCCTAGATATATTTATAAAAATATACAAATCCCAGGAACTTTTTGGCCTGCCCTCCAGCCACAGGCCATCAAGAACATTCCTGTAATTGGCCAAGTTTGGTTTATGACTCACTGCAGAAGAGAACGCACACCATGGAGAATCGTTGTGTCTTTCAGTAAGAAAAACTCGCTTACTAAAGGACTCAGTGAGGACTTGAGATTTGGGAAAAGGGTGCAGAGAAGAGGAGGTTCCTTTTGGATTGGGTGCTGTCTGAAAGCAGGAGCGATTCTGTTGGCGTATCTTAATAGATCCTACCTACCAGGAAGGGAGGCTACCGTGAGGTTAGAACTGCAATTGTCAGAGCAGCTTCCGCCATTCATTAGACAAGAGAAGAATGTGTTTGGTACTTTGTGCTGAGACAGTTCATGTTTCATCTATGTTCAGGCTAGATTTTGTGCTTCTGCCGTGGTCACAGAGAATGGCCTTGTCTGGTGTTGATGCTCTGTGTGAGCTTCATGGCCAGGAGGAGCTATGATTGTGAGGCCAGTTCAAAGTGACACCAAGATCCCCTAGCTGATGACAACCAGGCCAGTTCCCAGATGTCAGAGGGTCTATGCCTCTTTCTAAAGTCCCATCTATCTGTACATATATGTATGTGGGCACATTTGTGCATCTGTATAAATGCATATCTTTAAGATCACTTGAATTTTCAATTCTAAGATTATGAGAAAAGTAAACCTACTTGGAATTTTCTATTGAATAGGAATGGCACATACTTACTTGAGAATAGGTTATGTTCGTGTTTTGCTGTGTATGTTTATAGTCATAGGTTTATCTTATTGGCTACATGTTTTAGAAATATATTTTTTAAAATGTAAAGGGTAATATATTTTTTCTATTCCTATCCCTCCTCTGTTCAATTCATACATGACAGATAACTGTCACTATTAATCTCTTATGTAACTTTCCTGAGTTATTCCTTACATAGATAACACTCAGACATAGGGGTGTGAATATATTCTCATCATTGCTCTTTTTTAAAGTTTAAAAAAACAGGTAGACACACAATGCCACATCTCTGCTAAGGGCATTTGGGAGATCCTTCTTTATCAATTAACAAAGTTTTCTAATTCTCAGGATTATTTTATTTGTACTATGATTTTTAAAGGCATAGATTTCTGTTTTCTGTCTTTTGCTACTGCAAAAATCATTGCAGTGGGTGCTTTGTACATGCATTATTTAATGTGCAGAAGAGCCTATTTCCAGGATAAATATGTCAAAAGTACACTTATTTTTTTTTTAAAGATTTGTTTATTTATTGCAAAGTCAGATACACATAGAGGAGGAGAGACAGAGAGGAAGATCTTCCTTCTGATGATTCACTCCCCAAGTGACTGCAAAAGGCTGGTGCTATGCCGATCCGAAGCCAGGATCCAGGAACTTCTTCCGGGTATCCCACATGGGTGCAGGGTCCCAAGGCTTTAGGCTGGCCACAAGCAGGGAGCTGGATGGGAAGTGGAGCTGCTGGGATTAGAACCGGCGCCTATATGGGATCCCGGCGCGTTCAAGGTGAGGACCTTAGCCGCTAGGCCATGCCGCCAGGCCCAAAAGTGCACTTATTTGTAATTTTGAGAGATATAGCCAAAGTATCTACCAGTGCAGCTATAGAAATTTACAGTCCTACCAGCAGGATAAACAACTGTGTTTTCCCACAGTCTCACCAACGCTGTGTTGTCCTACTTTCCATTATTTGATAATTACATACTAGCAGGTGATATTTATGGCTTTTTAACTTGCTTGTCTATCATTACACATCATGGTGCACATTTTTTTCAAAATGACTGTTTTTTAAAGAAGGTTTCTGGTTCACAACAAACTTGATCAAAAGGTACAGAATTCCTATACATTTTTTTGTCCTGACACCTGCTTATGCTGCCCTGTTCCGACCTGCAGTGCCAGTAACGTGGACAGGTGGAGGATCTGAGGGATGAAGCACCTACAGGAGACCAGTGATGGTGGAAGTCTCTCTGAGGCCTCCCTTTATTGCCTCCTCTCTTGACCTTTCACCTACTTCTTGTTTACTCTTTACCCTACACCCTCATTAGCGCATATTGGATACAGCTGAGACCAGGTGCTTCTAGCCCCAAGCCCACTCCTTGTAGTGCTCAGCTTAACGAGTGCTAGTCAACTCCTTAGCCCACAACACTGCTCCACTGGGAATACCCTGCACCAGATTGAGATGTTTGTTATAGTTTGTTTAGTTATAGTTTTGTTTCTTTGGTTTGTTATAGTTTGCTATAGTTGGTAAGCCTACACAGATAAATCATTGTCATTCAACACCCATGATTTCCATTGTAGTTTACTTTTTCATGTTGTACCTTCTGTGGGTTTGGACAAATGGATTATGACATATGTCTACCGTTAGTATCATGCAGTGAATCTTCACTGCCTGAAAATGTCACGTGCTCCACTTATTCATTCCTCCTCCACCTTGCTTTGCCCTGCAATTCACTAATAGTTTTACTGTTTCCTTTGTTTTACCTCTTTCCAGAATGTCAGTTACAGTTTGCCCTTCTGTTTATGAGTCTACATTAATGAATTGAACGAAGCACTGATAGAGATATTAAGAAAAAAACCCAACATCTGTACTGAACTGTATTGAACTTGTACAAACTTTTTTTTTAATTAACTAATCTTTTATTGGAAAATCAAATATACAGAGAGGAGGAGAGACAGAGAGGAAGATCTTCCGTCCAATGGTTCACTTCCCAAGTGGCCACAACGACTGGAGCTGAGCCGATCCAAAGCCAGAAGCAAGGGGCTTCTTCCAGGTCTCCCATGCCAGTGCAGGGTCCCAAGGCTTTGGGCCATCCTCTACTGCTTTCCCAGGCCTCAAGCAGGGAGCTGGTTGGGAAGGGAAGCCACTGCGATTAGAACCAGTGCCTATATGGGATCCCCACATGTGCAAGCTGAGGACTTTTAGCCGCTAGGCTGCTCTGCCGGACCCATGCCTTTTTCTTTTCATTACTTTCTAAAGAATACAGTATACTTCACATTTTATTAGGTGATGTAATTAATGTAGAGGTGATTTAGAATATGTGAGGAGATTGCATAGATTTCATGCAGATGTTGCATCATTTTATGTAAAACTCTGAGTGACCCCAATGTTTGGTATTCATGTGTGTCCTGTGACCAGTGACCAATGCCCCATGGAAACCGAGGGATGACTGCAGTATGTAGTCCTTCAGATCAGTCCCTTTCACACAGTAATATACATGTAAGGTTCCTTCGTGTCTTCTAATAGCTTGACAGCTTATTTGAAAGTCAGAAATACAGAGACAGAGAGAAGGAGAAAGAGATCTTCCATCTGCTGGTTCACTGGATGACCACAATGGCCAGAGCTAAGCTGATCTGAAACCAGGAATCAGGAGCTTCTTTTGGGTCTCCCATGTGGGTCCAGGATCTCATGGACTTGGGTCATTGTTCGGTCCAAGATTTATTTATTTGAAAGGCAGAATTACAGAGAGAGACAGAGTGAAAGATCTCCCATCCCCTGGTTGATATCCCAAATGGCTACAGTCTCTGATGCTAGGAGTCCCAGATCTTCCAGTTGGATACCAGAGCCAAAGCATTAGGGCTCTCTTCTGCTTTCCAAGGAACATTAACAGGGAGCTGGATTGGAAGATGAGCAGCTGAAACTCAATTGAGACACCAGATTGTAGGAGGTGGCTTAACCTGTTGTACCACAGTCTTCTAAAGTGGTTGTACTATTTTACATACTCACTAGCAATGAGTAAGATTCCTCCTGCACCACTAGTACTTACTGTCAGTGTTTGAACTTTTTGCCATTCTTACAGGCATGTAACAGCATCTCATTATTGCTATTTTTTTTAAAGATTTATTTTTATTGGAAAGTCAGATTTACAGAGAGGAGGAAAGACAGAAAGGTCTTCCATCTGCTGGTTCACTTCCTGAGTGGCCGAATACCCTGAGCTGAGCTGATCAGAAGCTAGGAGCCAGGAGCTTCCTCCAGGTCTCCCACATGGGTACAGGGTCCCAAGGCTTTGGGCCATCCTTGACTGCTTTCCCAGGCCACAAGCAGGGAGCTGGTTGGGAAATGGAGCTGCTGGGATTAGAACCGGTGCCCATATGGCCCTGCTTAATAAATAAATCTTAAAAAAAAAGTTTTTGTTTTTAATATTTTGCACAATTGTCCTTTATCACATATATCTTACAAATATTTTCTCCCAGGCTATGACTTCTCGTCTGACTTTCTTAAAGATGAGTTTTAGAGAGGGCAGATAGCTAGATAGTTAAGATGCCCACGTATCACCTGGGAGGGCCTGGTCTTGGTGCCTGGACTCTGGTACTTGATTCCACATTTTTATTAGGAGATAGTGGTTGTTGCGTAAATAATTGGGTTCCTGCCACACATGTAGAATATCTTGATTACATTTTAATCCCTGATTTATGCCCTGGATCAGACTGGCTGGCTTTGTAGTCATTTGGGGATTGAACCAAACTATAAGAGCTTTTTCATTCTTTTTCTTCTTTTCAAATAAATTTTTGAAAAATTTAAAAATGAATCATGTTTTCTCCTATGAGGTTTTAAAAAATATATTTTGAAAAGATTAATTTTTTGGAAGATTTATTTATTTGTATTAGAAAGTCAGATATACAGAGAGGAGGAAAGACAGAAAGATCTTCCATCCAATGATTCACTTCCCAAGTGGCCGCAATGACTGGAGCTGAGCTGATGCGAAGCCAGGAGCCTGGAGCTTCTTCTGGGTCTCCCATGCTGGTACAGGGTCCCAAGGCTTTGGGCCATCCTATATTGCTTTCCCAGTTCACCACTAGGGAGGTGGAAGGGAAGTAGGACCTCCAGGACATGAACTGGCACCCATATATGATTTTTGGCTTGTTCAAGTCGAGGACGTTAGTCTCTAGGCTTCTGTGCTGGGCCCAGATTTATTTGTTTTCAGTTGAAAGGCAGATTTACAGAAAGGAGAGTCAGAGAGGTCTTTCATTTGCTGGTTTGCTCCCCAAATGGTTGCAATCACCAGAGCCAAGCTGATCTGAAGCCAAGATCTAGGAACTGGGTCCGGCACCATGGCCTAGCGGCTAAGTCCTTGCCTTGAACTCGCTGGGATCCCATATGGGCACCAGTTCTAATCCCAGCAGCTCCACTTCCCATCCAGCTCCCTGCTTGTGGCCTGGGAAAGCAGTCAAGGATGGCCCAAAGCCTTGGGACCTTGCACCCGTGTGGGAGACCTAGAGGAGGTTCCTGGTTCCCAGCTTTGGATTGGCGCAGCACCGGCCTTTTGCAGTCACTTGGGGAGTGAATCATCAGAAGGAAGATCTTCCTCTCTGTCTCTCCTCCTCTATGTGTATCTGACTTTGCAATAAAAAAAATAAATAAATCTTAAAAAAAAAAAAAGATCCAGGAGCTTCTCTCACATAGATATAGGGGCCTAAGGGCTTGAGCCATCCTCCATTGCATTGCCAGGCCATAAGAAGGGAGCTAGATGGGAACTGGAGTAGCCAGGACATGAACCAGAGCCTATAGGGGATGTCGGAAGTTGGAGAGAGAGGATTAACCTATTCAGATCTCTTGATGGCTGCATTTTCGAGCCACTGGTTTTATAATTGAGAAGAAATTTTTCTTCTCAGTTTTTCTAAGGCTATGTATGTTGCACTCACAAATCTCCCCAATTTATGTGTCAATTCAACGTATGTTTTTGTCTTTATGATATATAGGAAGCTAATTCTGAATGAAATGGGCTGTCATGATAAAACTGCTACAAATCCGTAAGCTAGGTCTGGTAATATCTGCTGGTATAACCACTTAACTGGCACTGTTACTTAAATAGTAGAGTATACAGAACTTCAGCTTCTAGTCTATCTTAGAGCTGGTTCATAATGTCCCCCAAAAGCTGACTGATGACCTTTCAGGAATTTTTTGAGCTGGTACCAATATTAAATATAAACTTAGGCAAACACAAAGTTAAATAACTTATGTTGAAAACAAAAGCCAAAAAGTGAGCCAAACTGATTAAGTCCAGGTCAGAAATTTGGTTTATCACTTAACATGCTGTTTGGCATGGCTGTATCTGAAGTTGAAGTGCCTGGATTTGAATCCCAGCTCTGCTCCTAATTCCACCCTCCTAATGATGGGTGTCATCAGAGGCAACAGGTGATGGCTCAAGCACTTGGAATCCTGCCACCTATTTGGGAGATGTAGCTTTGAGTTCCCAGCTCTGGGATTGGGACACAGCTGTGATCTGACACAGCCCCAGTGAGTAGAGGCATTTGAGCTGGTGAGCCAGTTCATGGGATGTCTGTCTGCTGACTTCTGTGCTCTCAAGTTAAAAAAAAAAATTAACATCTCACCACTTACTAGTTATTTTGTAACATTTTACTATTATCTATATTCTGGGGATTATTTAACTCTATTTTATCTAGGGAGGCAATTCTATATAATAGTGTGCAGTAACTGCACTTCTCCACCCAGTTCTACTCTCAGGGACAGGCTAAAATTGGCAATGAGAGAAATAATTACACCTGCAAATTTTGCAGATCCAGGCTTCCCTCTTCTCCTTAAATGCTATTTGCTAGCAATTAGCCAGCCTTACAGACTTGGCTGATGTGTTGCTTAGAGAGCAGGCCAAACGTGACTCAACTGAAAAGTAAGAGCACTACTTAGAAATCTAACCCTAAGAGACTAACATTATAGCTCAATTTACTAATCCTCTCTTTGCAAGTGCCAGGATCATATATGGGTGTTGGTTCATGTCCATCTACTGGTTCACTTGCCCATAACCTACAAAAGCTGAGGTTGGGCCAGGGTAAAGCCAGGGGCCTAGAATTCCATCCAGGTCTCCTGCTTGGGCATCGAGGATCCAGTTTACTTGGGCCATGACCATTGTTTCTCAGTGTTCGCACTATGAGGAAGTAGGAATTATATTTGAACCCAGACCATTTGATATGGGCATCCTAAGAATACAGCTAACTGCTGTGCCAAGTACCCTTCTCTTAGGTAGATATTTTAGTGATGCCAATAATGATGGTAAGAATTTTGTCTTAAGATAAATTCCCATTCAACCTAACTCCAGTGAGGTTGGCCTACATTCAGAACTAGCAACACCTGCTGGCATGGATATGAGGAGAAGAGTATCCTCCTTCCCGCTGGTAGAAGTGTAAGCTAGTACAACCTTTATGGAAATCAGTATGGAGAGTGCTTAAAGAACTCCAAATAAACCTGCCATATGACCCAGCTATCCCGTTCCTAGGAATATATCCAAAGCAAATGAAAACTGCATATGAGAAGGGTGTCTGCAATCCTATATTTATAGCAGCACAATTTACAATAGCAAAAGCATGGAAACAACCCAGATGCCCATCCAAAGAGAAGTGGTTAAAGAAATTGTGGTGCATCTACTCCATGCAATTCTACTCAGCTATTAAAAAGAATGAAATTATACCATTTGTAAGAAGATGATCCCAACTAGAGATCATTATGCTCAGTGAAATAAGTCAATCCCCAAAGGACAAATACCATTTGTTCTCTCTGATATAAGGCAGCCTTCATGCAAATTGTAAGATCAATAACCCTTTCCATACTGTTTTTGCTGCATCCCATGTGTTTTGATGTTTTTGTTTTTATTTTCATTTCTTCCAAATAGTTTCTTTTCTCTTATCAAATTCTTCACTGACTCGTAGATCACACAGTAGCATAATTTTCTTCAGGAAGATTTTGTGTTTTCTTTTTGATTTCTTCACAGATATGTTGGTTATTCAGTAGCATGTTGTTTAACTCCATGGTGCTGTAAATTTTTTCTTTTAACTTCATTTCTGTTGTTGAATTTGTTTCATGGCTTCTTGTTTAAGGGAAATTGTGGTGATGGCGTAATGGAGATTATCAGATCCAGATGTGAAGATACAATGCAGTATGCATTGCTACTTCCAAATCAATGATGGATTCCCAATGAAACTGTTGGATATATCTTGACAATAGGATGCTGGACTGTCTAACATTGTCTATACCAGCAATGTCAGGACACATTTAAATAACAGACTGATGGATTTATGACTGCTTATGAAGGACTGTACTATTGTAATAATATGGGGGAAAATCAGTCAGGGGTGGGAATTTGGGGAGGGGGTAGGGAAATTCCAAACCCTATGCAATTGTACCATAAAATTAAAATGATAAAAAAATAATTGAAAGTGACTAAAAATTTAAAAAAGCTAAATGCCCAGGTTGGATCACAGAATAAGAGCAGTGTGGCCATTAGTGTCTTCCTTAGACAGCCCTGTGCCTTTCCCTTACATTCCAGATTTTGGCTTCCCTCCCTACACAGAGTAGGCCGCACAGCAGAATATCCTCCTACTTTTCTTTTTTTTTTTTTATTGTTTTTTTATTGGAAAGGATATACAGAGAGGAGAGACAGGAAGATCTTCCGTGCGATGATTCACTCCCCAAGTGAGCGCAATGGCCGATGCTATGCCGATCCGAAGCCAGGAGCCTCTTCCAGGTCTCCCACGCGGGTGCAGGGTCCCAAAGCTTTGGGCCGTCCTCGACTGCTTTCCCGGGCCACAGGCAGGGAGCTGGAAGGGAAGCGGGGCTGCCGGGATAGAACCGGGGGATAGAACCGGCGCCCATATGGGATCCCGGGCGTGCAAGGCGAGGACCTTAACCACTGTGCCACCGCGCCAGGCCCAATCCTCCTACTTTCTAATTGGCCTCTGGTCACAGACTGGGGTTTCACTGATGGCTTCCAAGGGGTTCACAGTACTCTGGAAAAGGAATGCAGGGGTTATGGTAGATGAGCTTTCTCTGGTCCGACAGTCCAGACATTTGATCAGCTTCTCAAGGCTGATAAATAAGCACCTCATCCAAAATGATTCTTCTGGCCTCTTCCAGCCTTACTGATCTTTCCCCCTGTCTAATCTAGTTTTGTTCCAATACTCTTTTATGCTTCAGGGTTGTTAATTTGTTTCTGCAACTTTTAGGATAGATATTTTAAAATGGTGGACGTAAGGAATAAAAGGAAAAAACAAATAAGCTATAGATAGTATACAGAAGACACTTAGGAAGATGGTTGGTGTACTTAGAACACAAAAACATTTATGGTTAATGACTCAGATGCTTACCAAGTGAGAGGTAACATAGCTCGGGCTCTGGAAGTCATGAGGGTTTGAACATTAGCTTTGGTACTTACTATCTGTGTAACTCTGGGTGAGTTGCTTGGATTCTCTGTCATTTTCCTTATCTTCAAAATGACTGAGAACACAATTAGGTAGCTTAACTACACTCTTCTGAATGGCCATCTGTCATACGCATAGTATATTAGCCAGCTTTTTGTCACTACAACAAAATATAGGAAGCAGCTAACTTGGCAAATAGAAAAGATATATTTAGATCACAGTTTCACAACTTCAAGTCCAAAATTGGGTGGCTTCATTGATTTGGCAGTAGATGGCTTGGCAGAACACATGCAGAGGATCACATGGGGAGGCAGGAGGCAGAGAGCATGGGGATGGAAGGAAGGGTAACTCAGGTGTCAATAACCAAGTCTCTCACAATGGCTCTACTGGCCAATCTTCTCCCTGCCAGAGCCGGGATCCCATATGGATGCTGGTTCAAGTCCTGGTTACTCTACTTCTATTCCAACTCCCTGCTTGTGGCCTGGGGAAGCAATGGAGAATGGTCCCAAACCGTGGGACCCTGTGCCCATGTGGGAGACTGGTTTTACTTCCTGGCTCCTGGTTTCAAATCTGCCCACCTCTGGCCATTGCAGTCATTTGGGGATGAACCAGTAGATAGAAGATCTTTCTGTCTGTCTCTCATTCTCTGCGCAAATCTGCTGTTCTAATAACTAAATCTTAGAGAGAGAGAGAGAGAAACCACATCTCTCACTCCTTCCCAGGGCATGCCCCCAGTGACCTAAGGGTCCCCTCCTAGACTCGCCTCCTAAACACCATAATTGGATTAGGTTTCCCCCCTATTACTACCATTAATTTAGGACTTTGAGATTTACACTGTTTGTATGAGTTTGGGAACAAAATCATTTTCAAGCCACAGTACATAATGAATGCTTAAAACTCACATTTGTATGAGTTTCAATACACAAAATACAAACATCTAGGAGGCATTTTTTAATTCTTTTAATTGGAAATTTTAAGCATAAAGTAAAATAGAATATGATGAGTCTCCGTATGCTTACCTCCTAGCTTCAACAATTATCAATACATAGTCTTGTTTTAACTGTATGCCCAGCTGCTTTGAATAATTTTGGAGCAAATCCTAGTCATCATATGATTTTATTCAATATGAATCTCTGAAAGATAACTTCTGCTCTGACAGTTTATTAACTCATTAAAAATTTCTTTGGATTGTTTATTTCTTTGAAAGGCATGGTGAAAGAGAGAGAAGAACAGAGATCTTACATCCTCTGGTTTGCTTATAAAATGCCTGCAAAGGCAGGGGTGGGGTGGGGATTGGATAGGCTGAAGTCAGCGAGGAACTTCATCCAGGCCTTCCACATGGGTGGCATCATCAGTTGCCTCCCAGGTGCAGAAAGCTGCTTGGAAACAGAGGCAGGACTGATGGAAGTGCCAAACTGCAGCTTATCTCACTGTGCCAAAACAGCCTCTCCTTAACCCATTTTGTTTTTAACTAGGAAAATGAAATAAGGCTGAATAAACTTTTAAAATAGTTATTTATTTTTATTTGAAAGACAGATTTTGCAGAGAGAAAAGGAGAGACAGACAGAGAGGTCTTCCATCTGCTGGTTCACTCCCCAAATGGCCATAATGGCCAGAGCTGAGCCAGTCTAAACCAGGAAGCAGAAACTTCTTGCTGGGTCTCCCAGAAAGGTGCCGGGGCCCATGGATTTGGTACATCCTCTGCTGTTTTCCAGGCTCATAAGCAGGGAGCTGGATTGGAAGTAGAACAGCCAGAGACACGCTACACCAACCCCAAGGCTGAGTAAATTTAAGTAGCATTCCTAAAATAACCTAGCTGGTCAATTGTTGAACTAAAATTGGAATGCAAGACTTTTAAATTTCTTTTCTATTGCCATTTAATAACTGATATGCATGTCCATGATTTGACATTTAAGCAGCAAAAATTCTCAAATCTTAGCATTTTAAAATTTACAAAGACATTAAAAGAGAGTAAAACTGTAGGCATTCAACACTGAGCAGTATAGACACATGGATTAAATTCCCTCTGATTTATTTTTATTCTAGTTGAAAAATTTTATCTTGATCTGTGAAGCGTGAAAGCAGGGCATGGATTGTTCAGATTTTGTGCTTGGTAAATAACTGAGCAAAATGGATCTCCACCCCTTGGCTTCCAGCACTAAAACAAATGCCTCAGCACCTGTGTGTGACTTACTTCTCTTTCAAAAGGAAATATGATATTCTTAGAAATGTGGTCATTTAAGGAAGAGTATTCAGACAGAGACTGCACGTGGAGAATTAAAATTAAAATGCCTAAGACCATGAAAGCTTTTGAACAACTCTTAATTAGTGATGATGAAAAAAGATAGAAATCACAAGGATGAGGTTGACACATGGCGTATGAACCACGCTCAGAAACAGGAAAACACTGAGCCACAACATCTGCCAATAACAGGCTGCAAAGGCAGCTTTGGAGCTTGCCTGAGGAAAGGGCCCAGGGCTGGTTTTTGAATCACAGCATCTAAAGCCACAGGGCTGTGGAGCAGGCTCAACTTGTGACTTCTGACTACCAAATGTGTGGCGATAAACAAGTTACCATCCCAGAACCTCAGCACCCTGATATATCAAATGGACATAGTGTTACTGTGAAAATTGAATAAGATCATGTCTATGGCTATAACACAATATGGAGTGTGTGTGTGTGTGTGTGTGTGTGTGTGTTTCAGGAAGCACCTCCTGACCTACTCAAAATGAGAGAAACACAATGGCTTTTTGGAAGTAGAAGCAGAGAATAGAAGGGGGCCCAGGCTGGTAGCACTGTGGAAACTGCAGGGTGCATTAAGGTCTCTAGAGAAGTGGTGGCCATTAGAGAGTTGGGTAAACATGCCCAGTTCTCCTGATGACCTGGGCTGGCACTGGCTTTCCAGGTAAGCCAACAGAGGAATAAGAAGGGTATCCACCCTTCAGGTGTCTTTCCATGTCAATAAGTAAATTGGTATTTGGCCTCTGTGCATTTTTGGTGGCCAAAATCTGTCTTACAAACTCTGACCACTCTGGAGTACTTTCAAGGAAAGAGCAGTTCAGGTCATCCCTACCTTAGGATTTTGAGCAGAATTATGTTACCCTCCCTCTCAAATTCATATGTTCAAGCCTGACCCAGTTGACCTTAGAACACTGTGTAGAGATAGGGGCTTTAAAGAGGTGATTAGATTAAAAGGAAATTACTAGGGCCACAAGCCAATCTGATTGATGTTACAAGAAGAGGAGATTGGGACCCACAGAGAGATACCAGGGATGTGTGCTTATAGAAAAAGGACCACTGAGAACATAGGCAAGGCAGGCAGAGAGGCCTCCAAGGGAACTTTTTAAAAATGTATTTATTTTTGTTGAAAAGTCAGATTTACAGAGAGACAATGATCTTCCATCTGCTGGTTTTACTCTCCAAGCAGCCACAACAGCTGGAGCTGAGATGATCAGGAGCTTCTTCTGGGTCTCCCATGTAGGTGTGGAGTCCCAAGACTTTGTGCTGTTCTCAACTGCTTTCCCAGGCCACGTGCAGGGAGCTGGATGGGAAGTGGAGCAGCCATAACATGAACTGGTGACCATATGGGATCCCAGTGGATACAAGGCGAGGACTTTAGCCACTAGGCTATCTCGTTGGGTCTTCCAAAGAAACTCTGACACCTTGATTGTAGACTTCCAGCTCCTAGAACTGTGAAAATACATGTTCAGGCCACCTGGCTTGTGGTTTTTTGTTTATGACCATCTCAGACAGCTAAGACAGGAGGCTCACAAGGGTTGCCTGGGCAATGGTTCTTCCTCAAATGTAGATTCAGATGAATAGGCCTGAGGTGAGGCTTGAAGTTGTAACTTTCTAACTAGGTCCCTGGTGCTGCTGGGTCCTAGATCAGCCTTGGAGCAGCACAGCTACAACCTGCACCCCCTGTAGTAACACTCCAACTTCTATTAGAGGCCAACCGCATTTGTCACACCCTCTGTCTTATGGGAATAGGTTTCCAATTTAGAACCTAAAGCTTGCTCTCCAAGTGCTGTGTCTAGGGACTTGAAACAAGTATTTGATTTGCTTCCCCTGTCTTTATACCTAGGCAGGGGTCAAAATAAGGCAGTTATGGATGTAATAATCTCCTTATCACTAGTTCGTGGCAGGTCCAGTAGGGGGTCCCTGGGGAATGACTCCTGAAGCAGGATATTCTGCTTGAGCTGGAGTGAGTCTGGAGAGAGGGGAATGGTTGAACACAGGTCTTACAGGAGACCCAAAGGCAAAGCAAAGGGAATTTGACGTGGGACTGAATGGTGAACCCACCATTCAGCTGGGGGACCAGGGAGAAGACCTGAGAGGATGGTGAGAACTTGCTCTGGAGCTTAGTTTGGTTTGGAAAGACAGGTCTAGTAGACTGTTACCAGCAGCTAACATGATAGCATCATCACTCCCCTACAGAAGAGACTGAATTTGAATTAGAAGCATTTGTAGGTCATATTCAGATGTGGGTTGGCTGAAATAAAGGATGGGTCATGCAGAGCTTTGAGACTGTTCTTTTAGTTATTTATTTGACAGATAAAGTGACAGGTAGGGAGAGGGGGAAAGAGACAGAGACTTTCATCTTCTGCCCACTGGCTTCTTCTTCAAATGGTCATTGCAGCTAGGACTAGTCTAAATTGAAACTAAGAACCAAAAATGCCATCCAGTTCTCCTGTGTGGGTGGCCTGAAGCCAAGAACCTGAATGTATTGTCAGCAAACGAGTGGAAGCGTGGAACAGCCAGGTCACCGCTGTGAGATATGGACATCAAGCAGCAGCTTGACTAGCTGCACCACAACACATGATGCCAAGACTATCTTATGTCTGAACATAAATAAAAATAAAAATAAATTGGATGGTTCAGGTGAAACCCAATTGTAGACAAGATCAAAGTTTGTGTACAATCTTTAGATGAAGAATATTTATGTAGGAATAAAGTGTATGGCAGAGGAACCTTAATTATACTATGTTAATAAACCATCTCTTAATTCTTAAAAAAGGAAAAAAACATTCCTGAAAAATTTCTCCTGTGGTTCTCTCTCACAAGGGAAATCCTGTTATGAGTAGGATATTCTATTCATATTCTAGATCCTTTTTTTCTGCATGCTAAGCTTATTGTTGAATTATAAAATTATGAAAGTTTTATCTTTCAGGAAGTTTTTCTCAATTTTTTTGCATCAAATAATTTGAAAGCTTTTCACAGTTTTTAGTTATTACAAACAACTTAATATAATAGCTTATATTACCTCAAAGCAAATCACAGGAAATATAAAGACTTTATTTTCTTCAAAGGGAACAGTCTAAATGAAAAAGCTGTGTATTAGGCAAAACACGATATTGTTTGCTTTTACTTAATAACCAACAAGCACACAATGGCTTGGATTCTGGCAAACAAGGAACCTAATTCTCTAACCCATACTCTTTACTTTGAACTCAGCTGGATGTCTGACCTTGGTGAGCCACTTTATCGCAGCTACCCTCATTGCTTTGCTCTGTAAAGTGAGGGATTGGGCTAGTTGGTGTCCATTGCTGATGCTGCAATGATTCAGCAGAAACCCGCTTTTCATCCAGAGTACATCAAAACTAGCTGCCCCCAACAAAAGCATCAAAGAGTAGGTGGGGACCCAGAGGGATGAAACAGTTCATCCTCACTGTCACAGGAGCAGAACCAGGATCAAATTCTAAAACATCTGACTTCTGGTTAGGGATACTCTCCACAATGTCATGCAGCTTAAAATATTTCTAGAAACAAACTTTTTGGCTCTAAGTAGGAAAATGTACCTAAATAAATCACATAGGATATTGGGCTAACATAACTTACTGTATGGAAATGGTTCTTTTTCTATTTGGCACAATATAAGTCATAACTGAATGTTTGTGGTCAGAGATGTGGGTGATTATGCTAGAGAACCACATGAAAGCAGAACTATTGTTATATATCACAAAACAGCTGGTATCAGGGTCAGCTGGCAGAGATCTCCGGATGTGTGAGTGACTTCAAAGCAGAGGTCCTGCCTGGTTCATTGGTGTGGGTAGCAAGGCAGGCTGCTTGCACCTATGAGATCCTCTGACTGTCTTGGGCCCAGGCACAGCATGGACACTGAACACCCACAGTGTTTGGTGAGGGGCTGAAAGGAAGGACATCTCAGGACAAGGCAGACCATGGAAGGAAATCTTAGAAGGACGCCGAACATGAGTCAGACCTCCACAGAGGTGCATGAGTAGAGACATCCAGTATCCTCAATGGAAGTTCTGTATGACCAGAGTGTGTAGAAGGGGTGGTATTGAAAACTACCTAACAATTGTGTTTATAAATACACCTTCCACTCCCCACCCTTCTCCCTTGTACAAAGTTTTAAAGTTGTTATATATACTTCATATTAATGTAACTGAACATATTACTTGAACACAAACTAGATGGTGAAATTATTCTCGTTTAAAAATCTCAGGATTTTGGGCTCGGTGTTACCGCTAAAAGTCCTTGTGTTGCATGCGCTGGGGTCCCATATGGGTGCCAGTTCAACTCCCAGATGTTCCATTTCCCATCCAGCTCCCTGCCTGTGGCCTGGGAAAGCAGTAGAAGAGAGCCCAAAGCCTTGGCACTCTGTACCCTGCCTGGGAGACCTGGAGGAAGCTCCTGGCTCCTAGCTTCAGATAGGTGCAGCTCCAGCCATTGCAGTCGCTTGGGGGAGTGAATCATTGGACAGAAGATCTTTGGATGACTGTGCCACTTACTCTGATCTGATTCTCATATGTTACTTATACGCATTGAAATTCCACACTCTACCCTATAAATAGGTATAATTATTATGCATCAGCAAAAATGAAAATGTTTTAAAAATTCCCATGGCATATATATTTATGTACTATTTGTATAGCACTTAGTATGACCAGGCAGTTATAAGTCCTTTCAAATAAATATTATTAAGATTTTTAATCCTCATGACAACTCAGTGAGGAGGGAGCTATGGTTATCACCATTTTAGAAATGAGGGAAGCAGAGCATGGAGAGTACGTACTTTGCCTACAGGCATGTAGCCAGTAAGTAGCAGAAGCCCAGACTCTGTGCTCCTGAATCCACACCGCCCCTAGCCACCAAGCTCACTTCCTCCTTGAGAAAAAAACACCCAGTAAGACATTTGTCCTTCTTTTGGCTGCTCAGCTTCCACATTCACTTGTTAGGAGAAATGTGAGAATTGAATGAAGTGGAATCATTTTTGACTCTAAAAGCATAAAAGAGCAGATGACCCTGTTTCCAACACATGCCCAGGGTTAGCTATTCGGATGCACGAAAGAGTTTGAATCTGGAGCTAACGGTAACCAGAGAGCTCTGGAACTCCTCTCTGGAGGCAGTGGCAGCCATGATGCTGGGACTGGGTTAAGCACTGCAAAGTAAATGCAGTGATGCAGAAGGTGCTCTGCGGGCAGGCGTGTGGCACAGCAGGTTACGTCGCTGGTTGGAATGCACACACTCTATACCCAAGTGCTCCTTCAGAGCCTGGCCCATTCTGGGAGGCAGCAGATTATGGCTTAAGTGCTTGGGTCTCTGCTACGGGGCAAACCTGGATGGAATTTCCTGGGTGCTGGTTTCACCCAGAAACACCAGCTGTTGGAAGCATTTGGGGAGGAAACCATTGGCTGAAAGATCAATCAATCCATCGATCAACCAATCTACCTCTTTTTTCTTTCCTTATTCCTTCTCTCCCCCTTTCTGTTTAGTCTGCCTTTCAAGCAGGTGAAAAGAAATAAGCATGAAAAAAAAACGTGAAAAGAGGTGGATTTTGGAGCTGGAGACCTGGTTTTGCATCCTGCCTCTCACCCTGGAACAGGATGCCTCACCCTGTGTCCTTGGGATTTCTCCTGTATAGAACGATCACATTTAGGAGATCACATTGAGATCACATTTAGGAGATCACAACCACAGGCATCTTTGTGCCTGGTGCTGTTTTACCTCTGCTTCACTGGAAAGCTCACACAAAAATCTGAGAGGTTTTATTCTTGTGTCACAGATAAGGAAAGAGATGCCCAGAGAGGGAAACTGGGACAGTGACAGATTTCTACAGAATGAGGAAGTTGGCCCTGGTGTGTTGCAAGCAGCAATTAAGTCAGCCCTTGGGACACCCACATCCTACATTTATGTCCTGGTTACTTCACTTATGATTTAGCTTCCTGCCAGTGTATGCCCTGGGAAGCAAGTAGGTGATGGCTCAGATGCGTGGGTCTCTGTCATCTACCTGGGAGACCTAGATGGAGTTCTGTGGGAAATCTCCCCTGGGTCTCTGCCTGTTTAACCTATGGGATTTAGCCTATGGGGGGCACGTAGTGTCCCCTGGGGAACCCCTGACAATGGTTTCAGCTAACTGAGACCTCAACCTGACTTAATCACTGGGTGTACAGGCGAGAGAGGTAGGCTGCACCCCAGCTTCTCTGGCTTTGGACAAGCTGTGCTGGGACTTTCTTGATAAGCAAAACTAAAAAGTCAAATGCTACCCACAGTCTATGTGCCAGCCACATGTGGTGAATGTGATCTGAGGCACAGCTTCCAGCTGTGTGTGCAGAAGGTGATCTGTGACTAGGCTGGAGGGCTCAGAGAGATAAAAATATGCCTTCTAGCGAGTTATAGTGTCATTGGTGGGTGGGAGGACTGTCCTTCTGCCTTCTTTCCTAGTCTATACAAGTTGTGTTCGTTTACAATAAACAAACATGCTTGATCAGACTGCCTCTGGTGGTTCTTGCAGCCAAAGTAGTCTTGTGTGCCCCTAAGTAGTCTTGGGTGCCTGCTGGCAGGAAGAGGCCCTGAGAGAGTTCCAGAATCCAGGCTTGATTCTGGTTCAGCCCTGGTGGTTGTGTGCATTTGGAGAGTGAACTAGCAGGTGAGAGATCTCCTCTGTCAGTCTCTCACTCTTTCTGTTTGTTTTTCTGCCTTTCAAATAAAATAAAATAAAATAAATTTAACTTTTAAAAAGTTTGGGAGTTTAGGTATTTACAAATCAAGTAACATAGCAATGAATTACTTGACCATCCAAGCTGTGTTCACTCTGGCAGATGTTCAGAGTATCTGATGTTGGTGGGCGGGCCAGCTATCAAAGGCTGTGAGCGGGCCCAGCACCATGGCCTAGCGGCTAAAGTCCTCACCTTGAATGCACCAGGATCCCATATGGGCGCCGGTTCTAATTCTGGCAGCTCCACTTCCCATCTAGCTCCTTGCTTGTGGCCTGGGAAAGCAGTCAAGGACGGCTCAATGCTTTGAGACCCTGCACTCGTGTGGGAGACCTGGAAGAGAAAGTTTCTTGCTCCTGGCTCCGGATTGGCACAGCATCAGCTGTTGCGCTCACTTGGGGAGAGAATCATTGGACGGAAGATCTTTCTTTCTATCTCTCCTCCTCTCTGTATATCTGACTTTGTAATAAAAATAAATAAATCTTGGGCCCGGCGGCGTGGCCTAGTGGCAGCTAAAGTCCTCACCTTGAATGCGTCGGGATCCCATATGGGCGCCGGTTCTAATTCCAGCAGCTCCACTTCCCATCCAGCTCCATGCTTGTGGCCTGGGAAAGCAGTCGAGGAAGGCCCAAAGCTTTGGGACTCTGCACCCATGTGGGAGACCTGGAAGAGGTTCCTGGTTCCCAGCTTCAGATCGGCATAGCATCGGCCGTTGCACTCACTTGGGGAGTGAATCATTGGACAGAAGATCTTTCTCTCTGTTTCTCCTCCTCTCTGTATATCTGACTTTGTAATAAAAATAAATAAATCTTTAAAAAAAAAAAAAGGCTGTGAGCTTTCAGTCATTCAAGTTAGACTTCCCCAATTCAAGTTAGAGAAGGCCTGCCTCCCCATGGAGAATATGGCGGGGGGGCGAGGGGGGTTTCCTCTGAAAAAAGGGAAACTGCCAGGCTCCTTTGGGTGCTGACTATGGCCTCAGACCACCTGGAAGACACCATGGTTTGCCCAGAACTCCAGAGAAGACTTGCTGTGGATATTCTCATGGAGCTACTGGAAGCCCCAGGCCACACCAGGACTCAGAGCTCTGGGGAGCAGCTCCTTATGCTGCCATTTGTGATTGACCAGCACTCACAGGGAGGAATAGGAGGTTGACTGCTTCCTCCTGCACTCTGACATGGTTGGATAGCCACCCCAGCCCAAAGCTCTATTAGGGAGAAGCTGTCTTGGCCACGGCTGGGTCTTTCAAGGGTATCTAAGTGCCTGGGAGGTCAGCACACCTTGCCCTCTGCCTGCTGGACCATCTCCCACAATGTACAATCAAGTGTCCAGGGCGTGGGTGTGTCCCCCACACTGCTTAGGGCCCTATGCTGTGATCCGGACCATCGCCACAATGACAGGGTGTCCTGAACTGGCTGCCCCTGTGTTCTCTTTGCAGTGAAGGGTGTGTCCTTTGCACCCATGATGTCATGATACCACCTAATGTGACACACTGTGACAAGTCATCTCTCACTCTTGGGGACTCACCCTTTCAGTGC
The DNA here is from genome assembly GCF_017591425.1 of Ochotona curzoniae. Classification (NCBI taxonomy): domain Eukaryota; kingdom Metazoa; phylum Chordata; class Mammalia; order Lagomorpha; family Ochotonidae; genus Ochotona; species Ochotona curzoniae. The sequence goes on from NW_024466975.1 coordinate 1,037,355, forward strand.
CCACCCTTAGTGTCAACATGTCTTACAGAGGAGAACATATGTGTCCTGAGCAGGGAGGTGTGGGGTGCACACAGAGGGGCGTAGTCCCCTAGGAGCGTTCCAACTGCGACTCCTCTCAGAATTACCCCCTGTGTCCCTTGCCACTGCCCATAATCCTGAAGCAGTGGTGCCCAGAATACCCCTCTTTCTGGGCTCCTCTCGCCCTCCAGTCCTGGGGGAAGGAACTCCCCAATACCCAACCGCACCACTTCTCTCTGCTCTGGCCTCTTGAGAAGGGGAGAGGGCTTGTTCTGTGTTTATTTTTCTTTCTTGTTTTACCTAAGCCAACATAGGATTGAGAGGAAAGTTAGTTGTTGTGTGACCAAGAGGGGCCGTCTTGTCCCACGAAAAGCAGCAACCCCTTGGCCCTGGGCATCAGGCATTGAGCAGCAGGACATGGAGCCCATCTTAACCCTGTCTGCTCTTGGCCTTTTCTCCTGGGCCCTGGGCTGCATTGTCTTCTCTCCTGGGCTGACTGGGGGTGCTGTTAGCAGAGGCCCTGCAGAACTGCCAGTGAGGGCTGGGCCCTCCTCTCTCTCGCCTCCTCACAGACTGCGTTCCCATCACCTTTCTAGCACTTTCCTCCTATGCCCACTGCCCTGCCTTCCCATTGGGGCAGCTGCTTCCCTGCACACAAGCAAATGGAGAAAAAATGTCCCCAAACTCTATGCCCTGGCATCCATGGCCACAGTCAGGCTTGACTGTGAGAGGGCCCTGACATCTCACCTCCACCTATCCTTTTCTCTTGCTGTCCACAGCTTTCAATGGGACTGTACTGCTTCCACTCGTGTTTCCCTTGGTATCATCATGTTCCCAGCAGACCACAGAAGCCTGCCTATGCCCTGGTTTCCTGCAGCTCCTTCTGGTTTGATGGCAGGGCCTCCTTTCCCAGCTCCAAGTGCCTGTCTCTCCCTTCCTCTTTTCTCCCTAACCCCAATATTTGCCCTCTATCCACCCAGGCACTCAGACAGGCAGGTGGAAGTTGGGCCTACACAAATGTAAGCTCTAACTATGGTAAGCAGACTCCATGCGAGGGGCCCAATGGTCTCGAGCCATTGTCCACCTCTTCCTCAGAACCCACCTCCCTCTTAACTCTTGCACCTGCCAGTGGCTCTAGAGGGCAGCATCTCAGTGCCAGCAAGTTTGTTAGAACTGTCCAGGTTCTAGGAGTTTCCAAACCTTAGAAATCATTTGTTCCCTTGAATCTGTGCAAAGGTGGGCCATAGGAGGGAGAGTCTTGGCTCAGCCGTAATGGGTCTAAGTGTGATGTCTGTGTTGGTAAGGTGCAAGCAGGACCAATCATAGTGTCTTATCCCATTGTCCGCTCCAGACCAGTGCTACAGCTCCGTGTCCCTTTCTGTGTTCATCTGTCACTTGTACTCTTTACCTTCCCACTCATAGGTAGCCACAGGGGAAGGATGCCATCTTCCTGAGGGCTGGAACCAGATATGCGTTTTCCTACCCACTGCCCAGGCAGTCACGAGTGGCTATAGCCCAGGACAGAAAGCTGTGCTACACTCTCAGCCTCTTCCCTCCATCCAGGAGCATTCCACCAAGCTGTCTGTCCCTGACTGGCTCCATCTGGTCATCTTCTAGGCCTCAGGGCTAAAGTCTGCGGGATTTAGTCTCTTCTCATCCACAGAGGCATTGGGACAAGAGTATTCTGTCTTCTCATTCCAACCTGTTAACACCCTTTCCCTCCACATCCCATGGCTACCCTTCCAAGCGAAGGCATTATAAATGCTTACCTGAGAAATATGCTGTTAACAGCTGGAGGGGAACTTAGCCCAGCATGGTGTGTGGACTTGACACCTGCACATTACCTGCCCTTGGCACCCCAGAACCAGTGGAAGGCAGGGGTGCTGGGGCAGGGCGTAGGTCATCTACACTCTGCTCCCCAACCCCATGGTGCTAAGGCCACATTACCGTTCCCTACAGCCTTCCTGGCCCTGGACTACCGCTGCTCTGCTGCCCCACCCCAGTGTGTTCCCCCTCTGGGCTCCCAGTCTTCACATTAGCATTGCTCATCTCCTAGCCTAGAAAACCAGCATTTGGAGCATTAAGATTGTTGTTTTTGTCTGGATCTTTTCTAAGACAAGGGCAAGGGAAAGATCTGACAGGGCAGAAATCTTCTTTTTATGCCGTTGGCTATTTTACCTTTTTAGAAGACCAACCTTAATAGGATGGACTCCTGGGCTTTAGCTCTGGGGTCTCTTTGGAAACTTGGAAAAGCAGAAGTCAGGGTGTCACCCCCTGAGGAGGGGCCCTAGCTGCTCTGGTTTGGTCCCAGTCTTGTCTACTGGGGCACCTGCAGTCCCACAACAGCGCATTTGAGGTGGGTACTGCCTCTGCCATCCCCTTATGCCTTGTGCCCACTGATCATGCACTCAGTTGATCAAGTTAGATTGAGTTAAATTGGTCTCTGTGTCACAGTGTAAGAACTAGCTAGCAATCCAAATGTAATGAATACTGGAAAGAAAGCACATGAAAAATCTTGCCACTCTTTGTACATATACTTCACCATTATGAAGCTGCTGTTGGATTTTGCCTGATCCTCAGTTTTTTTAAAGATGTATTTTATTTTTATTGGAAAGTCAGATATACAGAGAGAAGAGATAGAGAGGAAGGTTTCTGCCCACTGGTTCACTAATCAAGTGGCCGTGAAAGCTGGAGCAGAATTGATCCGAAGTCAGGAGCCAGGAACTTCTTCCAGGTCTCCCACATGATGCAGGATCCCAAGTTTTTGGGTCATCCTGAACTGCTTTCCCAGGCCACAAGCAGGAAGCTGGATGGGAACCACTGCCCATATGGGATGCCAGCGCATGCAAGGTGAGGACTTTACCCACTAGGCTACCATGCCAGGCCCTGATCCTCAACTTTGAACATGAAACAATGGAAATCTAGTTTGAATAGCTGAAAGCTCTTCTACATTTAACATTTCTTTTGGTCTTTTTTCAATGTTCTTTATAGCAAGAAAATTTCAGTCTTGTAGATGCTGTTTCCTCATCCTTCATCCAGCTGTACTCTGCAAACAAAAACCTAGGAACCAATCTAAAAAAAAAAAAAATGAACTCTTAATAGAAGGTGGGAGAAGGGGAAAATTTTGAACTAAAATGTTAATAATTTTCATAGACATCACCCAGACGGGGTGCATGCAACAGTGAAGAGGGGGAGAATTTGGGGGCTAGTGCTGTGGGGTAGCAAATTAACCCATTGTCTACAAGTGCCAGCATCCCATATGGGTACCGATGAAATCCCAGATGCTCCATTTATGTTTTGTTTAAAGATTTACTTTATTTTTTATTGAAAAGTCAGATATACAGACAGGAGGAGAGACAGAGTGGAGATCTTTGATCTATTGATTCACTCCCCAAGTGGCCATAGCGGCTGGAGCTGGGCTGGTTCAAAGCCAGGAGCCTGGAGCTTCTTCCAGGTCTCCCATGCAGGTGCAGGAGCCCAAGGCTTTGGACCATTTTCAGCTGCTTTCTCAGGCCACAAGCAGGGAGCTGGATGGGAAACAGGCCGCCAGGATTATAACCAGCACCCATATGGGATCCTGGCACATGCAAGGTGAGGACTTTAGCTGCTAGGTTATTGTGCCTGGCTCATACTCCATTTCTTATCCATCTTCCTGTTTGTAGCCTTGGGGGACAGAGGAAGATGCAGCTCCTGGCTCCCAGCTCCTGGCTTCGGACTGGCCAGGCTAAGCCATTGCCATTATTTGGGGAGTGAGCCAGTGTATGGAAAAACTCCCAATGTCTTTAAGACTCTCTTTGTAACTCTTTCAAATGGTAAGTAAATAAATAAACAGGCAAATAAACAAATTTTAAAGAGAGTTTCATAGACATGTAAGACTTGCCTTCCTACAGAACACAAGCTTATTGCTCCTTGTTATTTATTGCCTTGCTAATAGGATTTTGCTTCTCTGTTCTATATATGTATCTTTTCATATCTTCTCCTGTCAACAGGTGCATTTTCCAATTTTCAGACTTAAGATTTCAGATACAGAAAGCCAGATGGTTTTAAATAATTTTTATTATGCCTACTACTCAGAGGTTTATGGGTCAATCTATCTTTCATTCTATGTATGTGTTTTAAAACACAACTTATGATGTTATTTTCTATTGTTCATTTTAGTTTTGTTTGAAGAGAAAGAGAAGAAACGAGTAGAGAGAAAAAAACATCTTACATTCACTGGCTCACTCCTCAACCTGGCCATTGCTGAGCCAGGTTGGAGGCAGGAGCCTAGAACTCCAGCCAGGTCTCCCACTTGAGTGGGAAGGACCCAAGCATTTGAGCCGTTATCTGCTGGATTGGAAGTGGATGAGGGACTTGATTATAGGCACTCCAGTATAGGATGAAAGTATCCCAAACAGTAGCTTAACCCACAGTGCCACAGTAACTGCCCTGATTTACAGTTCTTGGTTCAGGCCCTCTGACTTGCCCAGCTGGAGCCACTTCTGTTTATGCCATAGCCTTGGCTCCCACACCTTCCTTTAGCCAAGGGCTGTGGACAAGGCAACTTATTCAGGAAAGGACAGTGTACAGTATGGAGCTAGGGTTGTGAAAAAGTCCTATTGTGTGATCATCTCCGATTTGAAGCTAGGTTCTTGGATACAAAAGTGATTTTCAAGCCCTCCGGAAGATGCTACCAGTATGTTTTTAATCAAATTCTTTTCTGCTTACCTCAGTTGGAGTTCTGTTCCTTGTAAAAACACTGATTAATTCATGGATATGTTATAGATGACATCCAACAGTGGATAATTTTTTTTCTGGCCATGTCTGAGTCTTCCCTTTGCCCCTACCAAGTTCATGACTCTAGGCAACTTGCTCAGGTTGAGCTAGTGGCATGGCAATTATCAAGATCTCCAGCATTCCTCATCTTGTTTATTAACCCACCTGATCTCCTTGTGAAAAACTTTGAGGCCACTATGCCTGCCTGTTGTCCCCTTCTGCATTTGTATGTCCTTTTCTATGATTCTCTATTTCTTGAATTTATGGGTTCTCAAAATCAAAATCCAGCCATTTAGGTGAAAGTGGTGAGAGCCACCACCCCAAAGGCCTCAGCAGGAACTTAAATGAAGTATCTACTGTAAATGGGAAGACAGAGTGTAGGGAGACAAAGAGAGAAAGAGAGAGAGAGAGGAAAGTCAGTAGATTAAATTAGTGAGGATGTGGTAAATCTGATGGGTTCCTTTCATATTCATAGTGAAACAGAAAGGATTCATCAGCTTAAAGCTGGGGTGGAAGGGGAAGTTAGATATTGGGGTGAAGTGGTTTTCTAGGGGGTGGTGAGTGATGTATTTAACCAGTGAAATTAGGTGGCTGAGGGCCCACTTGAGGATTGTGGTCACATAATTAAAATGAGATCAGTTAGCATGAACATATATTTTTTTTCTTTAGTCATATTTATATAAGGTAATTATAATTCAAGACATTAAGGACTGAGAAACTAAAGAGTTGGCTGAGTCATCCACAGTAGCTGAGCGGGAGGATGGGCAGGTGTTCACAAATAGGAACATGACTTACATACTTTTCTTGCTTCTTTCTTTTCTCTTTTAGTAGTTCACCTTGGAGATACAATTGCAATTCTATATCAGAACTGCCAAATACTTTTTATCAGCTGCAGGGTATATGCATGCTCATCCCCTGGGAGGAAATGTAGGCCCAGGGGTGAAGAGAGCTTATTAGTAATTTTGTTTTGTTTTGTTTTGATAGAGGTTCTATTTTTATTTGAAAGTCAGATTTTTACAGAGAGAAGGAGAGACAGAGAAAAAGATCTTCTGTGTGCAGGTTCACTCTCCAAGTGGCCACAATGACCAATGCTGAGCCAACCCAAATCCAGGAGCAAGGACCATCTTTCAGTTTCCCACATGGGTACAGGGTCCCAAGGCTTCTGGCTGTTCACTACTGCTTTCCCAGTTCACAAGCAGGGAGCTGAAAGGGAAGTAGAGCAGGCAGGACACAAACTGGCACCCATATAGAATCCTGGGGCATGCAAGGTAAGGAACTAGCCTCTAGGCTATTATGCCAGGCCCATTGGTAAGGTTTTAACTAACTTTTCTCTCACACGTACACAATGTATGTGTGACACATAATAAGTGCTCCTATCATCTTTAAATTTTTGACTAGCATCGTTATCTAGTCCTTATGGACACCCTGCCTTTGAATCTCAGCCCAGATTCTCTTTTGCAGCTTTGGCTGGTTCTGCACATTCAGGATTTCCTCAGCTCTTGCTGGGAACTCCAGTAGCCACTCACCCTGCAAATGGGAGTGTCCCAGGCTGGCAAATGTAGCTGGGTTCCCTGCTCTTGAGTTAAAGGAATACTCTGGGGACATAGGCCTATGCCTTAGCTGCTGCCTTTCTTGATAATAGCAGCTCAAATTAGCCAAAAATGTATATATTGTCTTACCAACACAAGAGAAAGGGGTATGATAGAGCTTTCATAATCGTATGAAACTAAATTCTTCCATCTACTAGTTCATTCCCCCAGATGGCTGCCATGATGGGGCACAGGAATATGTACAATGTGATTATGTAATAAAATTTGGCCTAAGGAGCTGAAGCAGAATATGATGTCACGAGGAAAATTTATGAACACTTATCTGATAACAATAATGTAGAGTATTAATTACAGTATGAATTACAACAGGAGGATCTGGGCCCTGCAGTAAGACACTGCGTGGTGTCAGCTCCTAGCAAATCATCTCACATCCAGCTAAGCCTTAGTACCTACCACAGTGTGTGGAACACAATAGGCCTATACTAAAAATTCCTTGTATATTTGATCCTGTATTGATATCTACTTTAACACCATCCACCCATCCACCAACCCACCCACCAACTGATCTAAGAGCAGAGTTCAAAAAATGAATGGATGGGGCCTAGCGGCGTGGCCTACCGGCTAAAGTCCTCGCCTTGAACGCGCCAGGATCCCATATGGGTGCCGGTTCTAATTCCAGCAGCTCCACTTCCCATCCAGCTCCCTGCTTGTGGTCTGGGAAAGCAGTCAAGGACGGCTCAATGCTTTGGGACCCTGCACCCATGTGGGAGACCTGGAAGAAGTTCCTGAACCCAGGCATATGGGCAATAAGGGGAATACGATGTGCCAACAACAAATGCCCAAAGTTGGTGATGCTGCGGATCCTTTGGGGACATTATAGTTTCTACTACTTGTGAGTGATTAAATTTGTTCTAAATCTGACCCAAGGATATTGAACACCAGATATAACACATAAAGAAAATTATGCCCATTTTGATGAATTTTCTTGGAAAATATTTTATGAATAAAATGCTATCCATCTAGTTTAATTCTTTAGTTAATGCACAGAATGCAAATCTCTCAAATATATTGTATAAGCAGCAAAACTCTACCTGCATCTTCTTGGGGTCCTTGCTATTCCAGAGAATTAAATTGATATAGGAGAGATTGATAGGAAGAAAGTATACAGATATATATTTAACACAAGTTTTACGTGGTGTGGGAGCCCTCCTAAAAGAATGAAGACCCAGTTAGGATCACTTGAAAGATAGACAGAGGTCTGGTACAGATGAGTTGGACAAAGAGCAGTAAACTGGGAAAGTGTGGTGAGGAAAAGAAGGTTGAACTGGGGTTAGTTAATTGAGTGGATAAATGACTAGGAAGATAAAGTTTAGGTTAACAAGGTGTGTTGTTCTTGTCCTTGATGATATGAATGTTGCTCTATAGTGAAGACATCTTTCACAGGAATCTTATTTTCTGTTTTTAAGAATCAGAATTAGGCCTGGCTCAATGGCTGTATTGGCTAATACTCCACCTCCAACCTCTAGAATCCTGTATGAATTCTGGTTTGTATCCTGGCTGCTCTGCTTCTCATCCAGCTCCACGCCTGTGGCCTGAGAAAGCAACAGAGGATGACACAAGGCCTTGGGACTGTGCACTCATCTGGGAGACCCAGAAGCTCCTGACTTAAGATCGGCTAAGGGCCAAGGCCTTGGCCTAGTGGCTAATGTCCTCGCCTTGAACGCACTGGGATCCCATATGGTGCCGGTTCTAATCCCGGCAGCTCCACTTCCCATCCAGCTCCCTGCTTGTCGCCTGGGAAAGCAGTTGAGGACGGCCCAAAGCCTTGGGACCCTGCACCCGTGTGGGATACCCAGAAAAAGTTCCTGGTTCCCAGCTTCGGATCAGCATAGCACCGGCCGTTGTGGTCACTTGGGGAGTGAATCATCGGACGGAAGATCTTCTCTGTCTCTCCTCCTCTCTATATATCCACCTTTCCAATAAATAAATAAATCTAAAAAAAATTTATTTATTTATTGGAAAGTCAGATATACAGAGAAGAGGAGATTAGAACCGGCGCCCATATGGAATCCCAGGGTGTTCAAGGCGAGGACTTCAGCTGCTAGGCCACGCCACCAGGCCCAAATAAATAAATCTTAAAAAAAAAAAAAGATCGGCTAAGCTCCAGTCATTGTTGCCATTTGGGGAGTGAACCAGCAGATGGATGTAAGATCTTTCTTTTTCTTTTTTTGATTATTATTTTAGATGATGTTTACATAGTTGATCAGGGTGGGAAGGATCTAGGGTTAGGGAGAAGTGGGTGTGATCATTGTTTCCAAACTTTCTATTTCTTCTGGATAGGAGACCATTCTATCTTTCCTTCTCTCTGTAAATCTGGCTTTCCAAGATAATAAGTAAATATTTATTTATTTTTAGAGATTTAATTTTATTTGAAAGGTATATTTACCAAGAGAAGGAGAGGCAGAAAGATCCTTAATCTGCTGGTTCACTCCCCACATGGCTGTTTCAGCCAGAGCTTAGTTGATTTGAAACCAGGAGCCAGGAGCTTCTTCTTGGTCTCCCATGCAGGTGCAGTGTCCAAACACTTTAGGCCATCATTGATTACTTTCCCAGGTCATAAGCAGGGAGTTAGATGGGAAGTTGAACAGTCAGGACACAAACTAACGCCTATATGGTATCCTGGTGTTTGCAAGGTCAGAGTGATCTTTTGAACCTACGGGGCATTAAGAAAACTTAAAAATAGGTATATGCCATCATATGCCGTAGCACCATATTTCGGGCTGGCGGATCTTGCCTCTTTCAACATAATGAAGGCACAATGCCCTCAGAGGTCAGAGGGTCAGGATCAGGATATTCTTTGGCAAGATGTAAAGAGCAGGTGATTTCTTTTTGTCACAGTGGATCTTCAAAGGCCTGCATTTCTTTTTTCATAGCTGACCTTTTCCTCCTGAGACATATTTCCCAATACTGCCTCACCTCTGCTACACAGAATTCTTCAAGCCAGTATCTAAATACCTACAAGTGACAGGTGGGCATGATGAGTAGAGGTGATAAAATGAGGACTGTGGTGAGCTAAGGATACCTGTCTTTTCCAGAGAAGTAAGCTATTTGCTTCAGGCTGGTGGTGTCACATGTATGAAGGTAGGCCAACAGTGGTTAGAACTCCAGTTTTTCTGCAAGAAACCAGAAATTCCACAGCTTTCATACTTCTCTATGTTATCATGCTTGAAGGAACAGATGACTGTTGCATCTCCTTGCAACATCACTGATTACTGACTTTCTAAACATGAACCCAGCCCTCTGTCTGTTGTGCTCCATCTACTGGTGATTCCAGAGTTTGTCCGTCTTTTTAGGTTGGTGAGTTTTCCCATGATTGAGTTTATTGCTCCTAGCTTCACCCTGGCCCAGTGTGGGTAATGAACCAATGTATGGAAGATCTCTCTACAACAGATAAAATAGCAAAGAAATATTTCTTTTTAAAGATGTCAATTTTCTCCTTGGCATCATGAAACACATAGCAACAGTCTTTTCCACTCTTGAAGGTTACCGGGCACACCTTTTATGACAGCATGAATTGCCCTAATACATTGGAATGACAACTCATTCCTTTGTTCTATTGAAATCCTTTGCAAATCCTTTTGTATCATTTCCCTATGATATCCTCATTTTAGGTAATGACTGCAAGCTAGGGTGGAGGTGGGAAGATACAATGTATTTTTTTAAAAAACATGTATTTATTTTTATTGGAAAGGCAGATTTACAGAGAGAAAGAGATAGAAAGATCTTCCATCTTCTGGTTTACTCACCAAATGGCTGCAAGGGCCAGAGATTAGTTGATCCAAAGCCAGGAGATTCTTCTGGGTCTCTTCCGTGGATGAGGCTTCCGTGGAAGGTCCCAGGCTTGGACTTTCCTCAGCTGTTTTGCCAGGCTACAAGCAGGGAGCTGGAAGGGAAGTGGAGTAGGTGAGACAACAACCGGCATCATATGATGTCCTGATGCTTACACTGTGAGGATTTAGCCATCGAGCCATCTCGGTAGGCCCAAGAGAAAAAAGAATAAAATGGTTTGGGCAAACTCATGATGTAATAAAAAAAAAAGACATGAGTAAGGTTTAATTTTAAAAGGGTTGGGCAGGATATGCTGGCAGGCACAGGAACCAGAGTTGAGGGGATCACTCCTGTGGGGGTTATTGCAGGTTGCTGTGACTGGGCTACAGCTCCCTGTGTGGTATGTCTGGGCTGAGTGTGTGTTGGGTGGGGCTGAGCTGGGCCACAGCACCCATTGGATTGCTGAGGATGGAGGGCAGAACAAACTGATCAACTACCCCAGTGAAGCTTGACAGCAAATATCTGGGCTAATGAAGACTTGGAGGTGGACTATGACAGCCAATCAACCTTGGAAGGATTTCCTCATCTGTGGAGTGGTAATATCAGCAGCATCTCAGAACTATTGAAACCACATGAGCAGAACCCTCAGAAAATGCTCCACAATGGGGACCCTGGGATGACATCGGGTGGCAGTTCCCCATCCCCCAGGTAATGCAGTGGTTGGGAGGCTGGGCGTGGTTTCTCCTCTTGTATCCTCCTCTCCCCCATATACAAGAAGAAGAAAAAGAAAATGTGTAGTGGTCTTGCCCACTATCCCCTGATCCTCGACCCTTCCCACCCTGATCAACTATGTAAACATCATTAAAAATAAAATTTAAAAAAAAGATATTTTTAAAAAATGGTTGAGCAGGAGCAGGCGTGGTGTTGCAGTGAATTAAAGTTGCTGCTTGGGACCCCTGCCTATATTGGAGTGCCTGGGCTTGAGTGCCACCTATTTACACTGCAGTTTCTTGTTAACGTGCCTGGGAAGCAGCTGGTAACAACTAGAGTACTTGAATCCCTGCCACCCAGTGTGCTTCCAGGAGGGCAGCCCTGGCTCCTAGCTTCACCTGGTGCAGTCTTAATGGCTGCAGACATTTGAAGAGTGAGTCGACAGATGGCTCTCCCTCTCTGCCTATCAAGCAAATACAAACAAGTCAATAAGCACTTAAAAACAGACCAGAAATTTTAAAATATCATACAAATTAGAAAATGATGTTTTAAATACCTGACAAATAAGTTTGGAATAGGTAAAAGATATAAACTCAATTTTCCAAATATTTCAATTCAGCTTATGATAAAGAATTCTAAGTGTTCTTGGATGATGTTCACTAGATATACTCTAGATTCCAGGGTAGTGGTAACAGGGCATTTTTTTTTTTTTTGAAAGGCAGAGTTACAGAGAGAAGGAGAGACACAGAAAAAGAGAGACATCCGGAGGTTCTCTCCCTAAAATGGCCACAATGGCCTGAGCTGAGCCAATCTAAAGCCAGGAACCAGGAGCTTCTTTGAAATCTCCCATGTGGGTGTGGGGACCCAAGGACTTGAGCCATCCTGCACTGCTTTCCCAGGTCGTAAACTGGGAGGTAGATTCAAATAGAGCAGCTAGGACATACAGCTACAGATAGAAGCTTAGCACACTATGCTATGGTAACTGTCCCAAGTTATCTTTTTTTTTTTTTAACCTTAAGGAATAAAAATCCACAGAAAAGGAAATAAAATTTATATAACTGATCACCACACACATTCTTTCAGGTCTTTTCTTGGAGAGAAACAAAAATTATGAATGTTGCACATTTTTATTTAGTAGGATCCCTTTTTGCAGCATGTCTGAACTTTATTCTTCCCAAATTATCACCTCAGCATCCGCAGTTTTATTGCACTGCCTGGCCTAGTCTAGTTTGCCCCCTGTTCCAGCTCCTGTTGGTGGGTGCTGCAGCCTATCCCAGCCCAGCCTGATTATTGTCTCGGTCCTAATGTGAACTGGTTGATGTTACAGCCTGATCTGGCTCCTCCTGACCACTGCCCTGGGTTCTGATCTGCCAGTGGGTGTTATGTGCTGGCTCAGATTGGTCTGTCTGTGGACTTGACCCACATGTATGCTGGCGGGTACTGTAACTTGGCATGGTCTGGGCTGCTCCTTGCCTTGCTTCTTGCACTCACCTGCAGGGTCTGTGTCCCAATGAAGGAGTTTCCCAAGCTCCTCCATCGAGTCTCTTCCCAGTGGCAGTTCTCACGCACACCAGTGGGTCATTGGCCCAGGTTGACTTTGTCCACCTCCTGTCCTGATGAGAACAGTGGCCTTGCTCAACCAGCCACACCCATTCTGGTTCTTGTTGGTTGTTGTAGCCCAGCGCTACCTGGTCTGTGCCCAGACACAGCTTTCACATAGTTCAGTGGGAGTCAAGACCTAGTCTGGCCTGTTCTACATACAAACTGGCTTTCACTGGAGTTAAGCCCAGTCTGTCACTCCACTGTCACAGTGCACACCTGTGCTGATGCAATATGTAACCATGTTCAGCCATGCCTGCTGCACTCAATTTTATTCTTGTTTTCACCAGTAGAAACCCAGTCCAACTGGGGTGCCCCCTTAGCTCCCCAGCAAGGCCTGACCCCATCTGCAGTTCTTGGGTGAGCCAGCAGAGATTATAGTTCCACAGGGCTGAGTCCACATTGCCCCCACAGATTCTGCTATCAGACCCACTTCTCTCACTCTTGTTCTCCCCTCCAAACCACTTTGGTGTCAGTCCCCTACTTACATACACATGTCGTGGATTTACCAATGGAAGTCTCTCAGCTATAATTCCTAACCTAGGTGTAAAAACCACAGGTCATCTCCCACTACCACCTGTGTGATCTCATCATTCCCCTGTAAATCAAGACCCTCTAACCATGAGGGTGTGCCCCTGGGTGGCCTGAGGGGCTTTGACCAGGCACCAAAGGTGCCCTGGGCCACCCGGCTACAGGCACCCGTGTGGGTCAAAAAACCTAACCTCCAGGATGGGGTGGTCCTGGAGGCCCACTGAGCCTCCCTCCCCCAAGGGAGCCAGTGGACTCAGCTGTTAGTACCTGGGCTGTGGTTGAAAAGCCTCCAAGCAGGGGGTCTTAAAGGCCTACCACAAGAGCCCCTCTGCGCTCCCCCCAGGGCAACACGCAACCCATTTACTAGTATTTCTTTTTGTTACTGTTATTTCAGCGGGCAGAGTGCAATTCCTAGTCCCTGTTTAAAGGAAAGATAAAGGAGGAGCCATAAGCATTGTGTGGTGCAGTGTTAAGTTTTGCCACTTGGGACACCTGCATCCAAAATGGGAGAACCAGTTCAAGTCTCAGCCACTGCACTTCTGATTCAGCTCCCTACTAATGTGCCTGCAAAGGCAGTGGATGTTGGCTTAAGTATTTGGGTCCCTGACACCCTCCTAGGTTATACAGTTGTACGTGTTTGTGTCTGTCTACCTTTCAAATAAAGTAAATTCTGTCTCCCTTACCCCACGTTTTTTGTCAGTAAGGGAGACACTCTCACAAAACTCCCTATAAATACAGCCATGTTGGCCACATTGTGCTGTGTCATGCTTAAAACACTTTTTAAGAAGATTTATTTATTTTTATTAGAAAGGCAATTTATAGAGGAAAAAGAGAAAGATTTTCCATTTCTGGTTCACCCCCCAAATAGCTGCAACTACCAGAGCTGAGCTGATTCAAAGCCAGGAGCCAGGAGCCATTTCTGGGTCTCCCACACAGGTGCAGGGTTCCAAGGCTTTGAGCCATCCTCAATTGCTTTCCCAGGCCACAAGCAGGGAGCTGAATGGGAAGTAGAGCAACTTGGGCATGGATCTACACCCATATGTGATGCTGGTGCTTTGAGGTTGAGGATTAGCCAACTGGACTATTGTGTTGGCCCTTTGCTGACTTCTATCTCCTTGAAATACATTCCTGGACACCTGACATCATCCTCTTTTAGCTTTCTACTTATTTTCCTAGAGTAATCCTTTCCCATTTTCTTTGCCAGCTTCTTGTCCATTACCCAACTCATAAAAGATAAATATCTCAAGAGTTGGTTGTGAAACCACTTCTCTGTCTCCAGCCAGTTTTTCATAGGGGTACCATTCATATTTTATGTAAAACATTTCTTCATTGGGCAGGATTTCCTGTGCATTACAGAATGTTTTATATTCCTTGGCCCTACCTATTAAATGCCAGTGATATCCCCTGGTCCCACCAGTAAATGGGACAATTTAAATTGCCCCAGACAATCTCTAGATAAGTGTTTCTCTAGGTTTAGAACCATCTTATGCCTCATTTCATATTGCCTGACAGTCCAGGACCTTAAATGCCATATATATGCTAATGTTCAGACCTCTCTGGCCCAAATATCTCTTATGAAATTTAGACTGCCTCTAACCATCTACATTTCCATTTGGATGGCCCACTGTGAAAGCCGAGTGTTTCTTTAATGAATAAATGATTTATTTATCAGACCCCTCTGGTCTAAAACTGAATTCTTAATCTTTTTTGCCTATTGCTCTCTGTGGGAAACATGGAAATATGTTCAGTTTCCACTTCAAGAAGTGCAAGTGACCGCCTACCTGTGAGGAGTATGGTTAGCTGACAGCTTCCAACTGTCACCTGCCTTGGGTCCACTTTGGTTTTAAAGTTAAAGCCACCCTTTTCCTTGGGGGTGGCCTGCTTAAACCATATTCACCTTGAGTCAGGTGATTCTTTTGGATCTGGTCCTGCAGAGACCTCCTCTGACTGGCAATGTTTGCTCTTGACCCCATTGGGTCAGCAGAAGTTTGTCAAGTTTGTCTCACTGTCTGAGGACTGCCCCTGGACACTTCTGCTTTATTTCCCGTCACAGACATTATTTCATAACAAGCCAGTTCATGTTCTGTAGGATCCTAGAAGAAGAAGTGAAGAGGATACAAATTGAAGCATTAAAAAGTTAGAATTTCCCCACGATGATTGAGTCTACACAGGCATACATCTCTCTCAACTATATAAACAATATTAAAAATAAAATAAAATGAGAAAGAAATTGAAGAAAATTTCCTTAACACCATTCCCCTCTCTTGAGTACCAAGAAATATATTATGGGACAGAGTTGAAATTAGCTAGCACTCTGGTATTGTGCTTCTTTCATTTAATCGTAGCCTCCAGAAAAAGTTTCTCAGCTGAACAACAATAACAAAATCAGTATTTTCTTGGGATAAAGGAAACCAAATAATTGTTTGAATCAGGTTGAGCAATATCCTCTTGAAGGCAGTGGCAGCAATAATCAGACGGGGTTTCCATGGGTACAGGGTGGTCTTAGGGGTGCAGGTGATGGAATGCGTGAAATCTATTGAGCATCCTTGCTCTAGCACCTTACACCCATCTGAACCCTTACATTAACTTCATTCTTCTGAGCTCAAGTTACTAATAGAGAACTGAGACACACCCTCTGCCCTTGATACTGTAGTAAACATTAAGATATTGGGCTTTGCAGTCAAAATTCAGGTTAAGATGCCTGTCTCCACAATGGATTATCTGAGTGCATTTCCCAGGCCTGGCTCCCGAGTCCAGCTTCCTGGCAATGTAGTCATGCATGGGAGGCACCAGATGATGCGCAAGTAGTTGGTTTCTTACCACCTACATGGGGAACCTAGATGATCCCAGCTCTGGCTGTTGCAGGCATTTGGAGAATGAAGCAGTACGTGGGAGCTCCTTCTTCACCTGCCTCTCTTCAAAACAAAACAAGAAAGTTAATGAACCAGGCATCCTCTAATACTTTATAAATAAATATTCATTTAGTCTTCAACAACTCTCTGAGACTGACCTATGACTACTTCCATTCTTCAGATGAGGAAGTTGTGGTGGAAGGAGGTTAAGTTGCTGGTTGGAGGATATTGCCTAATAGGGGTGGTGCTGCGTTCTTAATCCAGGCGGAACAGCTTCCTTGTACATATTCTTAAGCACAGGATGTCATCTCTCGGAAAGGTTCCCTCATTTGGCACTTATTAAACATTGACTCTTCCAGAAAATGCAGCTGGCCTAGAGTTAGATCTAACTAATTCAAGGCCAGACACAGTAATAAGTGATAAATGTCCAGTTGTGAGATTTATCTGGTTGAAAACCCAGTGTTCTTTCCCTGGGCAATGAGGTGACTGCAAGTATACTCTCTATTAGTACTAACATTGTAAGTTTTGGGTTTTACTTAGGTGAGGTAGTATTTCTTTCTTTTTTTTTAAAGATTTATTTATTATTTTTTTTTATTGGAAAGGTGGATATACAGAGAGGAGAGACAGAGAGGATCTTTCCTCCGATGATTCACTCCCCAAGTGAGCGCAACGGCCAATACTATGCCTATCCGAAGCCAGGAGCTTCTTCTGGGTCTCCCGCGCGGGTGCAGGGTCCCAAAGCTTTGGGCCATCCTTGACTGCCTTCCCGGGCCACAGGCAGGGAGCTGGAAGGGAAGTGGGGCTGCTGGGATAGAACCGGCGCCCATATGGGATCCCGGGTGTGCAAGGCGAGGACCTTAACCACTGCGCCACCGCGCCGGGCCCGGTATTTCTTTTTTAAAGATTTATTTTATTTTTATTGGAAAGGCAGATATACAGAGAGGAGGAAAGACAGAGAGGAAGATCTTCCATCTGATGACTCACTCCCCAAGTGAGCGCAATGGCTGATGCTGTGCAGATCCGAAGCCAGGATCCAGGAACTTCCAGTTTTCCCACACAGGTGCAGAGTCCCAAGATTTTGGGCCGTCCTCGACTGCTTTTCCCAGGCCACAAGCAGGGAGCTGGATGGGAAGTAGAGCTGCTAGGATTAGAACTGGTGCCCATACAGGATCCTACCCTGTTCAAGGCGAGGACCTTAGCTGCTGGGCCACGCCGCCGGGCCCGAGATGATATTTCTTAATGAGTCTCTAGGAATACAGGATATTTCTAGATCTCATTATCAACATTCCTTTTTCTGTATGATTAAACAGACTTTATTAGTTTATTAGCCGCTGTTTTTTCTTTTTTTCTAAAGATTTATTTTGTTTTTCTGGTTCACTCCCCAAATGACCACAGCAGCCATAGTTGGGCCGATCTGAGGCCAGGAACCAGGAGCTTCTGCTGGGTCTCCCACATGAGAGCAGGGGCCCAAGGACTTTAGCCACTCTTCACTGCTTTCCTGGACTACAAACACAGTTTTCCATTCATTTTTTAAAAAAGATTTATTTATTTTTATTACAAAGTCAGATATACAGAGAGGAAGAGAGACAGAGAGGAAGATATTCCGTCCAATGATTCACTCCCCAAGTGAGCACAACGGCTGGTGCTGCACCGATCTGAAGCCAGGATCCAGGAACTTCCTCCAGGTCTCCCACATGGGTACAGGGTCCCAAGGCTTTGGGCTATCCTCGATTGCTTTCCCAGGCCACAAGCAGGGAGCTGGATGGGAAGTGGAGCTGCCGGGATTAAAACCAGCGCCCATATGGGATCCTGGTGGGTTCAAGGCAAGGACTTTAGCTGCTAGGCCACTGCACCAAGCCCCACTAGAACTTTCTATAGTGTTGGGATGTGATATCTTATGATTTGATATGAACAAGGGTTATGCCACTAACATTTTCTTTTCTTTTTTTTTTTTTTAAGATTTATTTATCTTAAAAGAGTTACAGAGAAATTTTTCATCTGCTGGCTCACTTCTCAGATGGTTACAATGGTCAGCGCCGGGCCAGACTGAAGCAAGGAGCATCATTCAGGTCTCCCACATAGGTGGCAGGGTCACAAACACTTGAGGCTGTCTTCCATTGTGTTTCCCAGAGCATTAGCAGGGAACTGGATTGGAAGTAGAGCATCTGGGACTTGAACTGGCAAGTGTATGGAATAGTAGCATGGAATAGTAGCACTATACCACAGCACTGGTCCCTCTCCTACACCATAATCTTCAGGATTTCAAGTGCCTTTACTATTTTATCTCTCCATCAGAGCTGGTTATTTTCCTGATAGTTCCTTCTTCCATTAACCCTTTAGTGGAGGCAGAGTCAGACAGCTTTTCTGATGTTGATAAGGTAGCTGGGTAGAAATTTGGATTTAAAGTACGTGGACAAGTATCCTCTTCCTCACTTTGAGGTGCTGGTCTAAGTCTGTTTATGAATGATGATAACTCTTCTTGGAATCTAGAAACTTGAGAGTTGCAGTCCTATCTCATCCACTTACCTGAGCATGGCTAGCATGTATAAGACACAATGTGCCAATCCCTTTTCTATTAATTTATTCTGCTCTATGTAGAAGGGTATTATACTATTTCTAATTTCAGGCAAATAAACAGAAGCGCAGAGTATTTCAGTCACTCACCACAAGTTGTGACAGGGTGAAAAATTAGAGTGAGTGCCTCCAACGGTAACCAGTTGGGTTAGAATGGCCCTCTTCCTCTAAGAAGAAGTAGGTCCTGGGAACCGAGGCCCATGAAAAGTGGAACCAATTTCCAAGAAGTTAAACTGTAACTATAACTATAGAATTACTCATCTTGGCTCTAACCTGCTTATTGTAGCTTCTGTATCCTTGCTTGCTTGCTTGCCAGCATAAAGGTCACCAGAATGTGTTTTTTGTTTGTTTGTTTGTTTTCCTTTAAAAGCTCTGTGCCCTGACAGCTTGGGGCTGTCTCCTTTAGACCTGTTCTGAGTGGGAACAGTCAACAGCTGGCTAATAAAGACTTCCCAGAATCCAGATTGGCTTCGGTGGTGCACCCCATAATGCAAGTCAAACAGTCAAGGGCTAGGGAAGTCCAGTTTTTCAAGATAGGCAGTCTGAGGCAGCATGAGTTCACTTCACCACTGGCAAGTACCACTTCCTGCTGTCAGGGACCTTCTGTTCCAGCCCACTTCAGTGTCCATGAGTAAAAGTACTGTGGTTCAACCAGCTGTGGCTTGAGGATATTTGAAAGTTATCTTTACTGAGCATGAATAAACTTCCCCCTTGGGATTGTTTAGTATAAACAAGGTAACAAATATCCACATAGTAAGATCTAATGCAATGTAACAAATAGTTACAGTGTATTCAGCACCATAAAGCAATCCAGAGGTGATGTAAAGTATACTAGAAGTATCCAGGAGGGATATGTGTAGATTATATGAAACTCCAGGTCATTTTATGTAAGAGATTAGAGTATCTCTAGATTTGATAAGAGAACCAACCCTCCCTGACCCCCAACGGGTACCAAACTGTGGACTGAACCAACACCTAGTGTGGCAGATTCTATACTGTTTTTCTTTTTTAAAAAAATAGTGTAAGTTATCTAGTCTTAACGAACATTAAAGGTAGAGAAAAATGCCATTTTTTCAGGCAAAAAAAAAAAAAGGTATTAATTAACCTGTTCAGCTTTGAAACTTGCTTTGGGTCGTGCCCCAGGGTAGCAGGATAAGCCTCCACAGTTCCACCCCCTGGAAAAGATGCCAAGGACAGCTCAAGTCCCTGAGCTCCTGCATCCATCATCAGGCCAGCCCAGTTATGGCTGATGCAGCCAGCAGAGGAAAGCTCTGTCAAACAAAACAAAACAAACAAAACAAAAAACCTATTTTGAGGTTCCAAAAGGTTCTGGAAGCCTCAAGGTACACTCATCTTCGTTCCTCAGTTTCCCTGTCTTCAACGTGAGGAGTTTGGAGATGTCACCGTGGTACTGGGTACTGGGGGAGGAAGTAGCACTAAGATGGGAAGTCTGAAGATGGGTGCAAACTCCACTAGGGAAATGGGGTTGGAGTGCGGTCGCAAACGCGTGTGATTCCCGACAAAGAGCAGGTCCAGCAATAGGACCTGGGCGAGGCCTGTGGAGTGAGAGGGCCTGGTAGCCCCTCTCACCACAGGAGCTGGCTGGGAGGAGGCATTCCAGGAGCACCTCGCCCGCCCAAATCTTGCTCCACAGGATTCTCCAGCAAAGCCAGGGAAGGAAGAGGCGCGGCCTGACCACGCGCTCGCCGAGCGCCACGTCCCTCTTGGCTGAGCCTCCCCGAGGCTTCCTCCAGCTCGCTCCGTGCGCCGCCCACCTCTCGGCTCTCTAGAGGGGCAGCTTCTTTCCTTCTGCCAATCGGCGCCCTCCGCGATCCCGAGCGCGACCAATCCGCGGCGGCCTGGGGGCGGGGACTGTCGCCATGGCAGCCAGGGGGCGGGCGCGCGGCGGGCTGGGGGCTGGAGAGACAGGTCTGTGCGCTGGAGGTTTTCAGCGGGCGGAGCCTGGGGAGCCGATACCCCGCAAGGTAAGGCCGGGGGCTCGCGGAGCGTGACGAGCAGCGAGGCTGCGGTCCCGGGCGGCTCCAGAGATGAGGTTCAGGTCTACCCTGGCCTGCCAGGGCAGAGAGGATGGCCGGGGCTGCACAGTGTGCTGGCACTAGGGAGGGGTCTCAGCTCGGGACTGAGGCGCGGGGTCCCCTCCTCCGCCTCACCAGCTGCAGGGCGCCCTGGCTTTCTTCAGGGTTGCTAAGGGAAGGGGGCTCTTGGCGGGTTTCAGACTAGGTAGGCAGAGGACCGAGACCCAGGCGGGGTCCAGCTTGGTCCTGGCAGATCGATGGGCGAGGGAGGAGTCCCCTGGTGAGGAGGGTGCATGCACCCATGCCGGGCTGATGCTCAGGACCCCCGGTGCCGCGAGACACAGCTAGGCCTTTCTGCCGCTGCTGTGGAGCCCTGACACTTAAGAGAAAGTTCGCACCGTCGGAGTAGGCTTTTCCCTAAATGGCAAATTAGGCGCAAGATGAGCTCTTTCAGCTTCTGGAGATGAGAAACATTTTACTTCCTTGTTGCACCTGCTAAATGTTACTGAGCAAATGTGGTTAATGTGGTTGCTGGTGGTAACTGTTTCAGAAGGTAGTTATTTTGCAGAATCAGAGAACGGTGGGGAGAGGAGGAAAGACAACATTTGGGGGAAAGTAGAGAATGAGCTTGACTTTGGGGAGAGAGAATCTTTTGAAATTCTCAGGTTCCACTGTACTCTCAAGTTCTGTAGTGAGCCCTTTACACTACGGAATCAGCGCTACCCTCCAAGCCTTTTATCTTAGGCTCTGCTAAGTCCCTGGATGAATCAGAATACTAGGCGACACGTTGTTATCTTGATTTAAAAAGGTCAGAAATGAAGATGTTTCTGATAGTTTTGTTGGAGACTGTGGCCTTTTCTTAAAGGGAAGTTTAAAGGATTGATGGGCTAGTGTTACTGGGGAGTATAGATCTGGACCAGACAACCTGTACCTTATTTTCTGACTTGTTTATTTCTTTAGTCTTTGCCTTGTGAATCCTCTTAAGTGATGGGATTCTACTGATACCAGCTGCCTCTGTCTTGGTCCTCATAGGAATGGCCTACGGATTCATCCTGATGTCAGCTGAGTGTCTAATGAAACTTGAACAAGTTCCAACTGTTGAGCAAACAGATGTTTCCACACATGTTCTTCAGTTAATATGGTTGGAAATTAAAATAAAATAAAGGGAATTTAGAACTTTAGAGATCAAATCTAAAATAGTATCATTTGTTACTGGGGTAAATAGGAGGATGTTTTGCTCAGTTTAATCTCCCAACTCTGTGGTCTTACTTTCCTAGAAATTTGCTTATTTCTCCATGCGGTTACTCCACATTCGCTATCTTAATTTCACCTTTATCTTCTAATGGTCTGATTTCTATTGTGTTTGCCTTTTTCTGCTTATTGTACATATTCTACACTTTGTATACACCTTTTCTGCATGCTTTTAGCCAAGGTGTACTTCAGTGAAAGTGAGCATTTAGGGAAATTAGGACACTTTGCAAAACACTCATTCATTTTGGGCAGTAATACAGAGTCTCAATAATATGGTCAATTCCAGTGTTTTTTGAGGGTGGCTGGGGTGAGGGATTTGTGTTTTGTATCTCAATGGATATACCAATCTAGTTTTATGTTATTTAGAATAATTTGTTTTAAAATTACCTCCCAGCCTTCTAAGGACCCTCTTGATGACTGGGATATGTAAAATATACCTGAGTATGACTTAATAGAAAGAATCAAAGGTAAAATTTTACAGTGTGTTGAAAATTATCTTTAAGGCAGATATTGTGAAACATTGAGTTGATGTTACTTGACGTGGTACATGATTAGCTTTTCCTAAAAGACTTGAAAGAGGAAATTCACCATTTTCATATTTATTAATATGTGAAATTAGTTGTAAGCCCTAATGGGGCTGGCACAGTGACTCAACAGGCCGATTCTCTACCTGCCAGCGCCAGCATCCCATATGGCCCTTGGTTTGTGTCCTGGCTGCTCTAGGCCATTGCCCTGGCCCAAAATAAATAAATCTTAAAAAGAAAAACAGGTTTCTAACAATTTCAGAAAATTTACCCAAAGATAAACTTCAATCACATTAATGAGTTTTAGTCTGAAATTTAAAAAAATTGACAGTATGGGTGCATTAGAATTTCACAAGTAGATTCCAATTCTAATTCCAAGATCTAATGATCTTGGCCAGGGATCTGGCTAAGTCGGTGAACTTCTTTGTGTTTTTTCAAAATGTTCTGTAAGTGTAAAGGCTGAATTAGATTTGCTCTGAGACTGTTGCTGGTCTAAGAACTCCCTGATTCTAAAAATTCTAAAGCAACCTAATAGAAACTGAGAAAGTAGTCCCATGCTTTTTTCTCTTTTTTGTTTTGCCAGAGCTTTTTAATGTATTGTATTTAAGTTATCTGAGATATAGTAAATGTAAGTAATGGAGACATGCAACTTTGTTAAATGTTTTTTAAATGATGAGAAACTATCTATTCTTTATAAGCCTGTTATCAAGGGTATTACAATCTATTTCAAACAAGGCTCTGTGATAGGAGTGGCAATTTAATGTTCTGTGCCATAACACCTGCAACCTATTATTCATACTGCAAAAAAAAGATAAAATAGTTTCCTTGATTTGTATCCTTTTCTAGTGATGTGGACATCAAAGATGCTAAGTACAATACTCAGGCTTCCACTGGACAGGTTGGAGCCAAGCTCAGTTGGTTGCGTACCTGATATTTTGTTTTGAACCTCACATCCCCATTGACTTTTATTTGCAAAGGGAAACATGGAGTTGGGCACCAGGTTACCTGTCGCTTCTGTAGTGCTGTCTTTGAGAAATTCAGAAGCCATTTATTTTTCTCTTTTTGCCATCAGAATTATGATACTGACAATAAGGAAAAGCAACCCAATTCTCTGGTTTAGGGTAATGCCTTAGGGAAGGAATCCCAGCTCTCTTGCCGCAGCTGAGCTTTGATGGCTGAGGGGAAGATGTGTTCCTGTCTTATTAGAAGTGCTCACTTCATTGGCCTCTGGCTTCCTCAAGGCCTTGCCCACGGTGATCACGGGAGAACTACCATAAAGACTTTCAAAATTAGTCTTGCTTTTCAAGATCTATAACTTTGTTTCTAGAACAGATTTTTATATATGTGTGTGTGTGTATGTAGTTCATGTTCAGAATAAGGACATTGCTGTTTCTGAGTTTTTATTATTGTCTTACATTGTGCAAGTTGCTTTGGGCACCTCTTTAGTTCTGACCTGTGAAGAAGTAATAATTCAGATCTTATGGGAAGGAAACTCAAGACCCAGAGAAGTAAGCAGTTTGTGAGTAAAAGGGAAAATCTGCAGCTGATTTTTTTCAACTGTACTGTGTTTACAAGTCATATACCTTTCCAAAATAAATTGTATATATGATCATTTCTTCTGCATACATGACTTTGTTGAATATAGTATCTAAAAATGAACATGTAAGTTTTTAAAATTTGTAAATACTACATTGTTAACTTATTTAAAAAATGGGGGGAGAGGAGTTCCCCGTCTGCTGGTCCATTTCCCAAGTAATTTTATTTATGTATTTATTTGAAGATTTATGTATTTTCATTGCAAAGTCAGATATACAGAGAGGAGAGACAGAAAGGAAGATCTTCCATCTGTTGATTTACTCCCCAAGCGGCCACAATGGCCGGAGCTGTGCTGATCCGAAGCCAGGAGCCAGGAGCCTCTTTCAGGTTTCCCACACAGGTGCAGGATCCCAAGGCCTTGGGCCGTCTTCGACTGCTTTCCCAGGTCACAAGCAAGGAGCTGGATGGGAAGTAGAGCAGCTGGGAGTTGAACAGGTACCTATATGGGATCCCAGTGCCACTGAGTGGAGAATTAACTCACTACACCAGCCCCTCCCCAAGTGATTTTAATAGCTTGGGCTAGAACAGACCGAAGTTATGAGTCTGAATCTCCATCTGGGTCTCTTTCATGGGTGCAGGGACCCAAGCACTTGAGCCTTCATGTGCTGCCTCTTAGGGTGTGCAGAAAGGTAGATTGGAAATGGAATGAAGGCTTGGGACTCCAATATGGGATGGAGGCTTCTCAAATGGCAGCTTCACTGCTGTGCCGAACCTCTATCCCAGAGAACATTAACTTTAATTTACAAACTGTGGGCCCAGCGCGGTGGTGCAGTGGTTAAGGTCCTCGCCTTGAACGCGCCCGGGATCCCATATGGGTGCCAGTTCTAATCCCGGCGGCCCTGCTTCCCATCCAGCTCCCTGCTTGTAAGGCTTTGGGACCTTGCACCCGCGCGGGAGACCTGGAAGAGGCTCCTGGCTTTGGATCGGCATAGCATCAGCTGTTGCGCTCACTTGGGGAGTGAATCATCGGACGGAAGATCTTCCTCTCTGTCTCTCCTCTCTGTATATCTGCCTTTCCAATAAAAATAAAAATAAATCTTTAAAAAAAATAATTTACAAACTGCTTAGAAGTAATTGATTATGCTTACTAATAAGTTTGCATGTAGGCTAGTTGTCTATTTTACAGTTAGGTGGTGGAGTTCATAAAAGAACTTACATTTTGTCTTATTGATTTTTGTGTCAAACTGGGACCAAGATTAATTTTTTAAGTGGTGATGAGAATGAAGAAAGATGCTAGTTATAGATTTAACAAGAAAGATTACCCTAAATTTTGAAATCTCATTGCTGATAAAAATAAGCCTTTAATGTTTACTTCTTGATTATTTAAGAGTTAAAGTATGGTAAAACTTGGTTATAGTAAATCCGTCTGATTATTCTCTTCTATGACTGTATTTTCTAAATCTCTCCTTCCCACTGGAATCTAATCTATGTTGGTCTACTTGCACATCATGAAATTTTGGTACTGTTTCTTGACATACTTTGTGATAAATGTTTGCACTGTTGTATCACATTATCATTCTTCTAAGGCTACATTTATTTTTATCTTTTTTTTTCCCTACTCAGAACTTATTAAGAGTCAGTTTCTAAGGAACAGACATTGGACTAGCAGCCTCCTCATTGCTGATTTCATCTTGTGCAAGTCATCTTACCTCTCTGGATCTCAGTTGCCTCATCTGTGAAAAGGAGATAACAATTCTGTGCGTATCTGAAGGTAAGAACTCAGTTAAGAATCACATTTGTTTGGGAGAAAACAAACTTCTACCACCAGTGACAAGGCACAGGAAGGAAAAAAGCAAAAACAGACTCAACGGTTATTTACACACTTACTTATTTTTTCATGTAAGAGTTCTTGAAGGAGGCTGTCAAGGACAGGTGTAGTGGCTCCATAAGCTTCTTCCTGTTCTTTGATCTGCTATTCCTAAAGGTACAATCCTGGTTCTTATAGTACAAGGTATCTACGAGAGCTCTAACTATCACAGGCAAGTTCCAGGCAGCAAAGCAAAAACAAATAAAATCCATAACCTCTCGTATTAAGAAGACTTCCTGAAGCAAATCCCTGGCTACAAGGAAACAGGGAAATGCGTCTAGATGCATGGTTACCCTGGAAAAAAAAATGGGCTTTTGTTACTGAGGAGGAAAAGAAGAGTTGGATATTGGCAGGAACATACACGTCTCTCACAAAGCATGGAATTTTTCCCGAGATTTGTAGGCTATGATAACCATTCATAGAACTTTCAGTAATTTGCCATGGCAGAGCTTTAAATCCGATAATTACTTGCAAAAGAAAATAATCTTCCTCTAATATATTATATATCTGTCTTAATTTGTATCCCATAATTCATTAGAGAAGTCTGTGTCTTGTTGGGGATCTGTTGTGGTTGTTTCAGAAAGCTATTCATAAGTGCACAATAGGCTTTTTTTTGGTACAATTTATGATTATGTTAACAAGAGCTAACATTTATTGAGACATATGCTGTAAGCTCAGCCCTAAAATGACAGAAACAGGTTATCCTAAAGGTATCATGCATGTATTCCTTAGGAAATAAAATTATATTGAAAAATGTGAATCATCTCCAAGTTTGTTTAACTTTAGTATGATTACAGGTGGCCTTTTACCTTTTTAGCTACTTAAAAGTATTTTTTAACTACTTAGTCATTAAGTGTCTTGAGAGTTCCTCTTATTACCAGCCCTTGGTTTTCTTATTTAAGCACATCAATGTTTTATTTCCTCATAGACTTTTTTTTTTGTAACGATTGCATTTCTCATGTGAAATTGCTCAGTTGTCACTAGACTTATTAAAAGAAAAAGAAAAAAGTCAAATGACCTGAAATAAGTAATTCTGAGAAAGGCTAACTGAAAATCAGGGACTAGAACTTGAAATGGGAGAAATTTAAGATTTAGTTTTCCCTTTAGAATGTGTTTAAAATTGAGATAAAGAGTAACTTAACATTTTAGTTCTTAAAAAAATTTTAAATCTTTTTAAAATATTGTTGACACAGTTGAGAGGGATGTGTGCTCATGTGGGCTTCTGATTAGGATGGTGAGGATCATGAATGGAGGAAGGCGGGGGCCAAATGTTTTAATTTTTGTTTCCCTTCCTGTGTCTGCAAGGGAGGAAAGGGAGGAGGGCTGCTGCTTGCTGACAGACTACATCAGCACCCGGGATGGGGGATGGTCATTTGATGACACCCAAGAGACTCTGATGTGGGAAGAGTGTTCGAGAGTGTGACTTGAGTGGTTTCAATAGTTCTAAGAAGTTGTTGGTTTCGTTGATCCAGGGTTGACAAAATCTACCTTAGTGCATCCACAGACCCAGGAACATGCTGCAAAGGTTGGCCAGGAGAACTTTCCATCTTCTGATGAGGCACTCAGTGTCTCCTGCTGGCCTAGACGAGCTGGCTATCATATGTGGTCCCCCCCCCCCCCCCGTTCCCCCATGTGCATCTGGGCGTGCTGTCCACTGCAGAGGCATCAGCAACTGAGGAGGTCCAGTCCCAATACATGCACTCCAAGGTTGGACCACACATCCTGTGATTTTCCCTGACCAGGGTGTGAGTCAGCAGTCCAGTCGGGGAGTACCCCAAGGAATCTTGCCTGGGGTGACCTCAGACTTGACTCTGTAATAGCACAGAGGTGAGCCCACAAGTCCCCTGTAGAATCTACCCTCCAGATCCTGTTTCCTCGTGGGCTTGTAGGTGCTGCGGTCCCACTGATGTGGTTTACTCTCCACTCTAACACTTGCAGATGGATACTGTGCCCCTCAGTCCCAGCTTTTACATCCCTCATCAGGTGGCAGGTGATGCTATTTAGCCCAGCCCAGGTGTTTCATGTGGGTAGGCACTTTGGCCTGACCAGACAGACATGCCCTCCAGTTCCCCCTGCCCACCTTGTCCTATGTAAACTCTCCGTCTTAGCTCCCTGGCTTACCTGTGAGTGCAGTGACCTTGTCAGTGGAAGACCCCAGAAATCATTCCTTCCGTGTCACACTTGCTCTCAGCTATTCATGCTCCAGTATGTCCCCAGACCCCCTTCCCTGGGCAATCTGCGGCACTCGCCCCTCCCCCCTCAATCTGGAGGCCGGGGTGGCATGTCCCCACTTGCAGTTCCCCGCCTAACACACTTAACTTAAAAAAAAAAAGTTAAGCAAGTATTCTGGCACACTGGTATAGTAACACAAATTTAGCATTAACCTAGCCCAGAATGCCTGCCAGCTACTGGCTGCTTTTCTCCCAGCAGTGTAACATTTGTTTAAATACAAACTAACCTAGGCAGTTGCTATAGCTAGGGACGATTTTATTTCTACAAAGTATATTTGAATTGTTTCAAGATTGTGCATGTTTTTCTGTTACCATGTAGAGACAAAATATTATAATTGATTTATTTCTATGCCTCTATTTCATTTTTACCCCAATCTGGAACCATAATAAAAAAATTATCAGGAGCCTTTTGGCTGTAAAAACAGCCTAATTTTGTTTCCAGGAGGCAGTTAGCATTCTAAATCACCTGTATACCATTTAAATAACTTAATTTTTTTTCAATGGACAGAGAAAAGTTCATGCTGTGCATTTGCTTTGTAAACAGATTGCATTTGCTGATTGAGTAACCTACATCCACACTAGATTGAAACCCTTTGAGGGTAGGGAACATGTGTCTCTCACTTCACTCTGTCTTCTAGTATATTACTAGGTACAACATAGGTCTCTGCGTAAATGAATGTCCAATTATTAATGTATGGGAGATTAGAGAATGTGTGCTTACATTCAACATTATACTAAAGGGAAAGAGCAAGAGGAAGGGTTGAGGGAAAGAGAGAAAGACTGTGAGAAGAACAGAGGAAAGACTAGTTTCAGCTTTTTATTTATTATTTATTTATTATTATTATTTTTTAAATAACTTTGTATTATATGACACAGCTTTACAGGTACTGGGATTCCCACCACCCTGCCACAACCCTCTCCCCCATGGTGGATTCCTCCATAGTTTCCGCTTTTTGAAAAGATTATTTGCTTGACAGGAAGAGTGACAGAGAAAGAGAAGGACACACATACACATATGGAAAGAGAAAGAGAAATTTTTGACCGTTGGTTCATTTGCCAGATGCTACAACAGCCATGGCTGGGCCAGACCAAACACCAGGAGCCAAGAACTCCACCAGGCTGTCCTATAAGGATGGCAGGAGCTCACGTACTTGGTGATCTTCCACTGCCTTCCCAGGCACATTAGTAGGAAGCTGGATCAGAAGCAGAGCAGTTGAGGGCCTGGCGCGATGGCCTAGTGGCTAAAGTCCTTACCTTACATACACCGGAGTCCCATATGGGCACTGATTTGTATTCAAGCTGCTATACATCCCATCCGGTTCCCTGCTTGTGACCTGAGAAAGCAGTCAAGGACAGCTCAAGGCCCTGGGGCCCTGTACCCGTGTGGGAGACCCAGAAGACGCTCCTGGCTCCTGGCTTTGGATCAGCTCAGCTGCAGCTGTTGCAGCCATTTGGAGAATGAATCAGTGGATGGAAGATCTTTCTCTATATCTTCTTCTCTGTAAATCTGGCTTTCCAATTAAAATAAATCTTAAAAAAAAAAAAAAAAAGAGCAGTTGGGACTTGAACCCCACTGGATATTGGATGGCAGCATACAAAACAGTGGGTTAATTGTACCACAGTGTTGGCCCTGGGTATTTGTGTTTAAGCTTTTGCCTATGACCATTTTTTTAAAAAAAGATTTATTTGTTTTTATTGCAAAGTCAAGAACTCCATCTTGGTCTTCCATGGGGGTGGAAGGAGCCTAAATTCTTGGGTCATTTTCCATTGCTTTCCCAGCTACAGTAGCAGGAAATTGCACTGGAAGTGGAACAGCTGGAACTTGAATTGGCACTCTCTGTGTGGATGGGATGCCAGCATTGAAAGTGATGACCTTTGCTGCTGACCTACAGTGCCAGCCTGGATTTGGGATTTCATATCCGTCTAGTTTAGAGAGTAAATGGTCAGCCTGTCCTGGCTCAACTCAGTCTACTGGTTCAGCCCAGTTCATCTCATCTCCTCATTAATCTCTTTTTAAAAATAATTAAAAGGAAAGAGATGAGGTTTTCCATATAATGATTCACTCCCAAAGTGGCTGCAACAGGAGGAACTGAGGTGAAAAGCCAGGAGCCAGGATCTTCTTTCTGGGTCTCCCACATGGGTGCAGAGGCCTAAGGACTTGAGCCATCCTCCACTGCTTTCCTAGGTTATAAGCAGGGAGCTGTATTGGAAGTGGGGCAGCCAGGCATCGAACCAGCATCCATAAGGGATTCTGACACGGAATGCAGAGGATTAGCCTGATATGCCATGTTGCTAGCCTCAGGTCTCTGTCTTTCTTATGGAAGAAGAGAGTAAGGGAAAGAAGAGGTTGGTCTTACCCAAGAATGGAGGCAAAGTAGGTCAGTTTCATTTTTTTTTTTTTTTTGCTTCTTTTTACCACCCATCCCTCCTGCTTTTGTGCTTTTCAGTGTATGAAAAATGTGTAAGCTTATCATTGACACTTTTGACATTATCTTGGTATTTAAAAATATTTATTATCATTACTTTTCTACCTAGTTCCATTTTTTGTTGTTGTGTTATGGTAACAGTTGGCATTTACTGAGGACTTATTAAGGAGGATAGTAAAGGCTTCAGTTAATTTGTCCAGATTATGTCTAGAATAAGCATTAAAAAGATGAGAAATTAGTGGAGGAGAAAAAGGACATTCAAACATTTCCCAGCAATTAATAAAAAAGCAAAGATGAAGTGAGAATATGTACTAAAGAGTCGGGTTAGGGCCCAGTGTGTTAGGCTAGTGGCTAAAGTCCTTACTTTGCATGTGTAAGGATCCCATATGAGTGTTGGTTCTAATCCCAGCTGCTCCACTTCCCTTCCAGGTCCATGCTTGTAGCCTAGGAAAGCCGTCGAGGATGGCTCAAGGTCCTGGGACCCTGCATCTATATGGGAGACCCACAGGAGACTCCAGGCTCCTAGTTTTGGATTGGCTCAGTTCTGGCCATTATGGCCACTTGGGGAACCAGCAGATAGAAGATCTTCCTGTCTGTATCTCCTTCTCTCTGTAAATCTGACTTTCCAATGACATAAAATAAATCTAAGTTTTTTTTTTTCAAAAGTGAGGATTAATAGAAAGTTTTAAGAAGTTGGCAGATTTCAAAGTCAACATGTATTCTTTCATTGACTTAAAAATCTTCATTAATATCAACACAGCCTTGTATACAATGCAGAGACGAGACAGCTAAGACACTGAGCTTGTACAATTACATTTTGTATTTATTGAAAGACTTCTTTCAATATTAATTTAGATATACCATAGATTCTTGCAACATTAATTTTATGCACATACACAGAAATTAAAGTGAAGTAAATTGGTTAAAGCAGTTCTAGATGATTGTTTTTGGTTTAATTCCCTTTTTTTTCTTATGCTGAATTTTTAAAATATTTAAAAAATTTTTTTAAATTAATTTATTTAAAAGGCAGAGTTACACACACACAGATAGAGAATTATGGGAGAAGGAGAGCTCTCCATCTGCTGGTTCACTCCCCAAATGGCTGCAAGGACTGGAGCTAGGGCAGTCCAAAGCCAGGAGCCCAGAATTTCTGGGTCTCTGGCTCAGAGGCCCAAGCACCAGGACATCCTCTGCTGCTTTCCCAGGCACATCAGCAGGGAGATGGATCAGAAGTAGAGCAGCTGGGACTTGAACTAATGCTCATTTGGGATGGCAGCACTGCAGGCAGTGGCTTTACTTGCTCTGCCACAGCACTGGTCCCGATTTGACTGCTTTGAAATGACTTCTTGAGTTGAGTTGTGTGACCTGTGTCTTCCCATGCAGCATGTTAGTTAGACTGGATAGAGAACTATGTCTACTTACTTGGTGAAGACCCACTTGTTTCTTTGTAAGAAAAAGTAAAACAGTTATTTGTAACATCAAATATTTGTCTCACTAATATCTAATGGTTAAATTCTAGGCTTGTAAAAAAAAACACTTCATTTTAATGTTAATTCATACCTTCATCTTTTTAAAGCCATTTAAAGTGTTAATTACAAAGAAACCTAAAGTTATGGCAATAGGAATAATTATGATAAGGTCCAGACATGTGCAGGTAGAGAGATTCCTGCTGTTGCTACTTGTCCAACCACAATTTTAATATTCCACTTATTGAAAGACACCCCTGGTTTCTGAGATGTTAAACTGAGGAATTATGTGTCTTATAATTCAGCATAATATCATTTAAGGTAATTATTATATATAAACAGAGAATGTACTCCAGATAGAAGGCAGAGATGATCAGAAATGATAAAAAAGCAATAAATGTGGTGAGGGTGCGCATGGATAAGTTTCGATATGCATATGTATGTATACTAGCATGCTAATGAAAGGAAAACTGGATTAGTCAGATGATATCAAAAAAATAGGGGGAGAGCAAGTTGGGATATAAAGGTCACTCAAATGTCATAAAGGGTTAAATCTACCAGAAAGCTAGAAAATCTCAGATCTGTCAGAAATCATAGTGTAAGCTTTGCATATACTTTTCCAGCAATGGTAGAAGAGGCAGATAGAATTAACAATAGAACAATAGGAATAATTATGAAATATTATAAAGCTTGTTTTAAAAGGTAGTGATTTTCAACTTATGCTTTTTCCTATCTTCACATTTTAGTTTATGAGCTTGGATTTTTGCTCCATTTTTATTCCTTAAAAAATTGAAGAATGATTCACACATTCTAAAATTCACCATTATGGTATTTTTTTTTTTAAAGAGCAATCTGTTTATTTGAAATAGAGGGACAGAGAGAGGAAAGGGATAGGTGGAGAGAGAGGTCTTCCATCTGCTGGGTCACTCCCCAGACGTCTGTAAAAGCTGGGAGGTGCGCCTGCTGCCTTTGCTAGGCACGTCGGACTCCGCCTACTGCTCCCCTGGGTGGTCGAGCTGGGGCGGAGTCGGGGGGAGGGCGGACTGGGAGTCCAGCGACCTAACCCTTCGTGAGCGGGCCTGGACGCGGAGGACGCTGGATGCAACGGCCGCCCCATGCCCACCACACACGGGCCGCAGCTGCAGCCATGTGGTATGCGGCCTCAGGGCGGCCAGCGCGCCATTTGGCGCTAGGCTTCGCCTGCTGGCCGCCCTGCCAGGGAACTCTAGGATTTTCGTTAGTAGATATGATGGCTAGACAGCTCCTAGCTGAACCTACAGTGTTTCAGGGACGTGAATTAATCGTAAAGATTCCCAAGGACAGTAAATCTTCCTCAGATAAACCTGTGAATAATACTGTCCCAACCGAAATGTATTGGTCAATGTTAAAACCTTTTACACTTTCAAAACCTTGTGTTCATCAAGAATGAGGCAGAGAGCAAAGAAATCTTCCATAGCCTTAGAAAGTGTGAGGAAGACATATAGGGTAACCTACCAGGAAAATGAAAGGTAACTTATTGGTAATAGGCTCAAAACAACATTAGACAACATTTAAACTACAAAGACATACAGATGCAGTTTTAGAAATGATATCTTCACAACAATGACTTATCATTTTTGAACCCACTATGTTCTTCCAACTGTCGGTGTCTTGTAAGGTGTCTCACAATAACATGTTCTAATTTTCTCATTAGAGTTCTTAGATATCTCATGATTTATTTCTTAGTAAATACAGCTTCTTAAAGCAAAGGTATGAGTTCTCTGTACTTGAAATTGAAGAGAGCATTTAGTTTAGAAGTTTGCTGTTTAGATTTAACTGAATTAATATAAAAATGTTTAGCATACTCCTTGTTACATAGCAAATACTCTATAGATGGTTTATATTGTTATTCATAATAAGCTTGGAATTTAGTTAGATGTGTGTGAACCATAAAGTCAGAACATGTTTTAGAGGGACTGGCACTATAGCGTAGTGGACTGAGCCACCACGTATGATGCTGGCATCCCATTTAGGTGTTGGTTTATGTCCTGGCAGCTCCACTTGCAATCCTGCCTGGGAAAGCAGCAAGGGATGGTTCAAGTCCTTCCATCCCTGCATCCATGTGGGAGACCCAGAGGAAGTTCCTTGTTCCTAAACTTGGATTGCTACCATTCTCTCTAACTCAGCTTTTCAAAAAAGATGAATCTTTTCTTTTTCACTTTATTTATTTATTCTTTCGATAATCTTACTTAGGGTACAGGTGAAAAGCTACAGGAAAGTGGGTAATATCATTGTTTTCTCACTAGTTTCATCTTTCTTTTTTCCTTGTATCTGGGGTCAGGGGAGAAACACAGGGAGAAGCCCCGCCCAGCCTCCTTCCCATCCCGTCCCCAATGTGAGGTGCACTCCAAGGGTCCTGCTCAAGCAGTTTTGATAGTTCAAAAGTTCTGAGTTGCTGTCAATCTCACCGTTCTAATCGTGATGAAATCTCTTCAGAATCCACTGGCTGACATAGTCCTTCATGGTTGGGCTTCTGAAATCAGCAGTTCAGTTGGAGGGATCTGCAAAAAAACTTCGTCTGAAATGATCCCAGACCTGATTCTTGTGTGAATTTGCCAGTACAGGGTCTGGCACAGTCTGTTGCCCCAATCAGCTTATGCACATGTTGGTTGTTGCAATTACTGGGTCAGTTCTGTTTCCAGCCCTGTCTTCCACGCGATGGTGTTTTAGTCCAGCCTGATCCTGCCCACTTCATACTCGGCCCTCACGCAAACCAGTGGGAACTGCAGCCTAGTTGGGGCGACTCCCCTGAATCTTTCTTTAAAGGTATTTTAGAGTAGGTTTTGTAGTCATTTTGTGACTTTGCAACTTTGAGATGGTGCCAGGGGGCACATCCACACACATGCGTGATTGCACACGCACACATTCATGACCACAAACACATTCCTCTCTTGGCTTGCTTTCTAATGCATGATAGACTTGTTAGAGGAGTAAAAGAGCTGCAGAAATGTCAGTAAGACATTAGGAAAGCAAAGAAATCAGACCCATATTTATTGTTGATGGGAAAGTAAAGTGGTGCAGTTGCCTTGGAAAACAGCTTGGCAGCTCCTCAAAATGTTAAACAGAGCTGCCAAATAGACTCGACACTTCTATTCCTAGGTATATAGCCCAAAGAACTGAAATCATACTAACATAATAGTTTATTTTAAAGATTTATTGATTTTTTTTATTGGAAAGGCAGATTTACAGAGAGGAGGAGAGACAGAGGAAGATCTAACATCCAATAGTTCGTTCCTCAAGTGGTTGCAACGACTTGAGCTGAGCCAATTCGAAGCCAGGAGCCCAGAGCTTCTTCCAGGTCTCTCATGCTAGTGCAGGGTCCCAAGGCTTTGGGCTGTCCTTGACTGCTTTCCCAGGCCACAAGCAGGGAGCTGGGTGGGAAGCAGAGCTGCCGGGATTAGAACTGGCGTCCATGTGGGATCCCAGCACATTCAAGATAAGGACTTTAGCTGCTATGCTATTGTGTCGGGCCCTAATACAATAGTTTTAACACAAATGCTCACTGCAGCATTATTCAAAATGGACCCAAGTAAAAGAGCACCACTCTGTCAACTGATGAATGGATAAAACACGTGGTGTATCCCGACAATGGAATGTCTAAAAGTGGTGAAGAGGAATGAAGTCCTGGTGCACGTTATAAATGATTGAATCACAAAGACAAAGTGCTAAGTGGAAAGAGCTATATACAAGAGCCCACACATTGTGTGATCCTATTTGTATGAAATGTCCTAAGTAGGTAAAATTTACAGATGGAATGTAAGGGAGGAAGGTGGGGAGCAGGGAGAGAAAGGGAAGTAACTGCAGATGGGTGGGGTATTTCTCATTGGGGTGGTTAAAATGTTCTAAAATTAAATAGTAATGGTTATATAACCTTGAGAACATATTAAAAACATCAAATTATGCAATTTTAAAAAGTGGTTGTGCCACTTCCCATCCAGCTCTCTGTTAGTGGCCTGGGAAAGCCAAGCAGGTCCAAGTACCTGGGACCCTGCACCCACGTGGGAGACCCAAAACAAGCTTCTAGCTTCTCATTGGCTTAGGCCTGGCCATTGCAGCAGTTTGGGGGAATAAACCATCAGATGGAAGATCTTTTCCTCTCTGTCTCTCCTTCTCCCTATAAATTTGCCTTTCAAATAAAAATAAATACATCTTTTTAAAAAAGACATTCATTATATTTCAAGGCAAAAATAAAACACACCTGTGTGTATGGTGGGCATGACACATGAATGAGAAATAAACCTTACTTCTCAGGAAAAAACAGCTGCGGGGGAAGAGGAGGTTATTTATAGTGGGATGATAATTTATAGAGACATAAATTATCCTATCAGATATTTCATGATGCATAGAATTCCATCACGAACTCCCAAAGTTAGCATAATTGAGCCAATGTCTTAGAACATTTCATCATGAAAGACATTTACTCACAATGTTGGAGTCATGGAGAATAGTGGAGGTCAGGGTTGAGTTCACGTAGAAACCACCTGGAAAGTTTAACCAAAACAAATCCCTGAGCCTCATCCCAGAGCTCTTGGGTATAGCCTGAGGAAGTTCATTTCTGACAAATTCGCGGGTAGTCTGAGAAGTCTGAGAGCAAAATTTTCAGTTGCATCATTTTTTAAAAAATATTTATTTATTTATGTATTTATGTATTTATTTATTTATTTATTTAACTGGAAAGTCAGATTTATAGAGAGGAAGATCTTCTGCCCATTGATTCACTCCCCAAATAACTGCAACAGCCAGAGCTGAGCCAATTGGAACTCAGGAGCCAAGAGCTTCTTCTGGGTCTCCCAAATGGGTACTGGGTCCTGAGGCTCTGGACCATTCTCAACTGCTTCCCCAGGCTACAGGTAGGGAGCTGGATGGAAAGTGGAGCACCTGGGATATGAATCAGCACTCACTTGGGGTCCCAGGACATACAAGGCAGAGATTTAGCAAATAGGCTACCATGTAGAGCCCAAGTGGGTGAATTTAAAAAAAAAAATCTATTTGAAATTCATAACAGCAGAGGGAGAAGGAGGAGAGGGAAAAGTTGAGGGAGAAGGTGAGGAGTTGGGAGGCAGGTCTTCCATCTCATGGTTCATCTCACAGATGGTCACAAGAGCCAGATCTGAGATGCCAGACAAAAGCCAGAACCTTGAATTCCGTTCTGATCTCCTGCATCTGTGGTGGTGTCCCAAATACTTGAGTGGTCAACAAGTGCTGTCCTAGGTGTGTTGACAGGAAACTGAGTGGGAAGGAGAGCATCTGAGACTTGAACTAGCACTCCCACATAGGGCCTGGCATCACAAGATGCAGCTTAATGTGCCGTGCTCTAACGCTGTGAATTTTATGACATGCAAAATGGATCTCAATAAATATGCTACAAATCTGGTTTTGAAAATGAACACCGTTTGATCCCATTTTCCATGAATTTTTGAAGCCTTGTTGGGTACAGTTTGGGGTTTCTTATTCTCTTTATTTGACACTTTTGTTATTATCTAAATGTAGTCTCATACCACAGGAGCAGATTTAATTTTGGCTAAAAAATTTCTCCTTTAAACATTGTCTTTGGTATGTTATATATTTTTACCCTTTTTGTAAAATTTTTTTTTTGTTGGATTGAGCCTCTTGAAATTGAATATATTAATGTGACATGGGGAATGCATGTATATATTTACAGTATGTTATGCACTTCCCCTTTATTTCAGATGAGGTGGAGGACCATTGTACCCCAACACTGTGTTCTCATGGTTACATGTCTGCTTACTGCCTTTGAAGCTGTGCCTATAGACATAGACAAGACAAAAGTGCAAAATAGTCAACCTGTGGAAAGCGCCAAGATTGAACCACCAGTAAGTAAGATGGGAGGAAATGCATCTAAGTGGAGAGAATCGTGATTGCAACTAAATGAGATGAAGCAAAATGAAATTATAACTAAGTAAAGTAGAATGGGACATTTATCACTGAACTAGTGCTATTATTTATTACAAAATTGGACATTTAGAAAACATTCCTTAAATAGCACTGAGAAAAGTATTAGACAAACATATGCTGTTTCATATTATTTACAGTTGTTAGCATGTAGAAGAATTAATACAGTATTTTTTCTAAAGTATGTGCAGAGCTGATCAGCTCAGAGAGCAGTGGGTCTCATTCAGAGAAGACAGATGGACACCAGGGAAAAATCAGTTAACAATATGACTTAAATCCTCAAGGTGTAAACTATATAGAAAACCTACCTTAATGTAAAAATAAAACAAGATACTTGTTTTGTATATAAAACTCTTTGAAAAATATACATTTTTCGTTATAATGATTGAAATCATCAAAGTAAAAATGTCTCAATGTCTCAGTGCCATTTTGGTAGAAAATGTTTTTCAGATTGGAATCTTTAGATCCGCATACACACAACTTTCAGAAATGTTATTGTTTGCTTCTTGCTTTGAAGGACACTGGACTTTATTATGATGAATATCTCAAGCAAGTGATTGATGTGCTGGAAACAGATAACCATTTTAGAGAAAAGCTCCAAAAAGCAGATATAGAAGAAATAAAGGTAACTGTAATTAAGTAATTAACAGTATCTGAGCCAGATAAACACTGAGCTGAGTCCTTGGGATGTAAGATGAGACTCATTCCAGTCATTAAGGAGTGTGCGCGAGAAAGTCATGCCCAGAAAGACATGATTAGGATGGCTATGTGGTGAGTGTAAACTGTATTAGACGGATATAGAGGACAGACACAGGGCTCACGATGGAGCAGTGGGTGAGGGAGGAAAGTCAACCTCCCTGGTAGAGATTATGCCAACATTTAAGGTGTAACCGAGAAAGGGGATTTGCTTGTTCTAGACATTTCCTGTAAAAGTAAAAATATACCACATATCTCTTCTGTCTGAAGTCTTTGCCTCAGTGTAACATTTTCATGCTGTACGTGTGTCAGCATTCCATTATTTTTCGTGACTGAATAATATAGCTCTGTAGAGGGATTGTATATTATGTTTTTATCATTGTTTCTAAATATATATTTATGGGTCTGGCACAAGAGCCTAGTGGCTAAATTTTCACCTTGCATGCATCAGGATCTCATATGGAACTGATTCTAATCCTGGCAGCTCCACTTCCCATCCAGCTCCCTACTTGTAGCCTGGGAAAGCAATAGAGGACAATCCAAAGCCTTGGGACCCTGCACCTGCATGGGAGACCTGGAAGAAGCTCCTGGCTCCTGGCTCCTGGCTTTGAATCTGCTCAACTCCAGCCATTGTGGCCGCTTAGGAAGTGAACCAGCAGACAGAATATCTTTCTCTGCATATCCCCTCTGTAAATTGGAATTTGTAATAAAAATTTTAAGAGGATTTTAAAATTTTTATTTATTTGAAATCAAAGTTATATAGACAGAAGGAGAGATCTTCCATCCACTGATACTCTCCCTAAATGGCTGAGTCAGTCAAATGTGGCAGGCAAAAGCCAGGGACAAGGAGTTTCTTGTAAATCTCCCAGGAGGGTTCAGGACCCGAGCACTCGGGCCATCTCCAACTGTTTTCCCAGGTGTATTGGTATTCCAGCCAGGGCTTGAGCTGGTGCCTGTATGGGATATCTGCATCGCAGGAAGAAGCTTAATGTGCTACACCATGATAGCAGCTCCAAAAAGAGCACATATAAACAAGTATAAAAGAAAAGAGATACACTTTTTAAAAGATTTATTTTTTGTATTTGAAAACAGTGTCAGAGGCTGGGAGAGATTATATAATATCATCCATCTGTTAGTTCAGGATCTTGGCCACAGCTGCCAAGGCTCAACCAAGGCAAAACCAGGGGCCTGAAACTCCAGCTGGGTTCCTCGCTATGAGTTGCAGGGGCCCAACTATTGGACCATCTTCTGCTGCCTTCCCGGGCTTGTTAGCATGGACTCGGATTGGAAATGGAACAGCCTGCACTAAAAATGACATTCTTATGTCAGAATCTGGTATCTCAAGCACACATTGTGTTAGAATGCTGTCCCCCAGAAATGCTCTTGCTGTCTTTTTACATAATAACAAATTAACCTAAATTACTCCAAAGTATTTTATTTGGTATACTTTTTGTTATAACCTTATCTGTAATGTGTTGAATTTCATCTAAAAATGGAATGTTACTGATAAAATTAACTTTTTTAATGAATAGAGTGGGAGATTAAGCAAAGAACTGGATTTAGTAAGTCACCATGTAAGGACAAAGCTGGATGAACTGAAAAGACAAGAAGTGGGAAGGTTACGGATGCTGATCAGAGCTAAAATGGATTCCGCTCAAGGTGAGTGCTAAAAAAAGGTAAGAAAATGTCAGTAGTTGTTTGCTGAACTCAGTTAACATTTTTTAAAATTTATTTTCATTGGAAAGTCAAATTTACAGAGAGAAAGAGACAGAGAGAAAGATCTTCCATCCACTGATTCACTCTCCAAGTGGCTGCAATGGCCGGAGCTGAGCCAATCTGAAGCCAGGAGCCAGGAGCTTCTTTCAGGTCTCCCATGCAGGTGCAGGGTCCCAAGGCTTTAGACCATCCTCAACTGCTTTCCCAGGCCACAAGCAGGGAGCTGGATGGGAAGTGGAGCTGCCAGGACACGAACTGGTGCCCATTAGGGATCCCAGCACATGCAAGGCAAGAATTTAGCTACAAGGCTGTTGTACTGGGCCCAAATTCAGTTAGCATTTGCACATGACATGCTCTTGTCAGAATATATTTTTTTTAAAGATTTATTTTTATTGGAAAGGCATATTTACAGAGAGAAGGAGATACAGAGAGAAAGATCTATACGCTGGTTTATTCCCCAAGTAGCCACAACAGCCAGAGCTGAGCCAATCTGAAGCTAGGAGCTTCTTCCAGGTCTCCCAGGTGGGCACATTGTCCCAAGGCTTTGGGTTGTCCTTGACGACTTTCTCAGGCCACAAGCAGGAGCTGGATGGCAGGTGGAGCAGCTTGGATTAGAATTGGCTCCCATATGAGATCCCAGCACATCCAAGGCGGTAACTTTGGCCTCTAGGCTACAGCATGAGGGCCTCTTGTCAGAAATTTATATTAGTAATTATTTAATGGTTCTTAGTTTGTAAAATTGAATTAATTTTGGAGTAGGTAACATTTTTATAATATTTAAAATAAAATTATTAGTCTTAATGACATGAATGAAAAGTAGTGAAAAAAGCCATTTCATTTTTGAAATTAGTTGCTTATATTATTTGAAGGGCAGAGAGAGACAGTGGATGGGGAAAGACAGGAAGATCCCTCAGCTCCTGGTTTACCCTCTAAATGCCTGCAGCAGTGGGGGCTGGGCCAGGTCAAAGCCAAGGGCTCAGGACCCGGTCCTGCTCTGGGTGACAGTCACCTGCTGCCACTCAGAGTTCACGTTAGCAGGAAGCTGGAATCGGAAGCAGAGACTCACATTCAGGTGCTTCAGTATGGGATGTGTGCAGCTAAGTTATAATAGGAAAATAACGTGTCAGGAAATCCAGGGAAAGCAGAGATCGAAAAGCTAGTTGGGATAATTTCATACATAGAAACATGGTCAGAGAGAACCAGAGTTCTATAAGGAAATTCATCAAATCATTAAAAGATCACATTAACATTACTATTTAAACTATTTCAGAGCATTGAAAAGTAATGACTGCATTCACATTACTGTTATGTATTGATGCCAAAGCCAAGTTATTGCGTTTAAAAAGAATTCTATGTCATAGTAAGTTGGTTAGTTTCAGGAATGCAATATTGATTTAATATTAGGAAATGCAATGATATAGATTATCAAATAAGAAGCCGGAAAAAACTTTAAAATTTTGATATAGCAAGTTGATAAGTCACAAAGTCAAAGGACAGATGATAAATTGAAATAAATATTTGAATCTTGTTTTTTTTTTTATGAAAAAGAGGAGAGGGGAAAGAGAAGAGAGAAAGCAGTCAATTTTCTGTCTATTGGCCACCAGGCCACCAGGGGGAGCCTAGGCTGAAGGCAGCATTCAGGAACTCCATCCTGGTCCCTCAGTTGTATGGCAGTGTCCCAAATACCTGGGCCATCTTCTGCTGCCTTCCCAGGCTTTTTCATATGGAACTAGAGTGTAAATGAAGCAGTAAGCATTCAAACCAATACTCTAAATTTATGAGAGGCTGGTGTCACAAGGAGCAGCTTAACCCACTGTACCAAAGCAATTGCTCTGAAATCCTGTGTTCTATGAGAAAATTAAATAGCTTTAAAGTATATATTTTGGCGGCTGGTGTGGTAGCTCATCAGGCTAGTCCTCTGCCCTGTGGTGCCGGCATCCCTTATAGGTGCCAGTTCATGTCCTGGCTGCTCCACTTCCTATTCAGCTCTCTGTTTTTGGCCTGGGAAAGCAGTGGAGGATGGCCAAAGGCCTTTGGTCCTTGCATGCACATGGTAGACCCAGAAGCTTCTGGCTTTTGGCTTCACATTGACTCAGCTCTAGCTGATATAGCCATTGGGAAGTGAACCAGCAGATGGAAGACCTTCTCTAGGTCTCCTTCTCTCTCTGTAAAATCTTTCAAATAAAAATAAATCTTAAAAAAAAAAATCCTTTACAGTCCAATGCAGTAGCCTAATGGTTAAAGTCTTTTCCTTGAACACCCCAGGATCCCATATGGGTGCCGGTTCTAATCCCAGCAGCTCTACTTCCCATCTAGCTCCCTGCTTGTGGCCTGGGAAAGCAGTCAAGGAT
Source organism: Ochotona curzoniae (assembly GCF_017591425.1). Lineage (NCBI taxonomy): Eukaryota > Metazoa > Chordata > Mammalia > Lagomorpha > Ochotonidae > Ochotona > Ochotona curzoniae. Next base: position 1,079,825 of record NW_024466975.1, read on the forward strand.
GGCCCAAAGCCTTGGGACCCTCTACCCATTTGGGAGACCTGGAAAAAACTCCTGGCTCCTGGCTTGGGATTGGCTCAGCTCCAGCCGTTGCAGCCACTTGGGGAGTGAATCATTGGGCAGAAGATCTTCTTTTCTGTCTCTCCTCCTCTCTATATATCTGCCTTTGCAATAAAAATAAATAAATCTTAAAAAAAAAATGTAAAGTATATATTTTGAAATACATAGATCTTTTAAAAAATGATCTTATAAGCCATCCATATGATCATCCTCGTATGTATAGAAAATGCATCTAATAACATTTAATATTGTTAATTTTTGAAAAGGTAAGGTAATAATTAATTAGTAAATATTGCTGTAATACAATTAGTTATCTCCTGCTCAGTGGCTTCATATTTCATAGGGTAATTCTAGTATAAGAATACTGTGAAGAATTTATTGGAAAAAATTATGCATGGCTTCACATTTACATAAATTTACCTTTTTTAAAAAAAGGATTTATTTATTTTTATTGGAAAGGCAAATTTACAGAGAGCCGGAGAGCCAAAGAGAAAAAGATCTTCCATTTATTGGAAGACAAAGATTTTCTGTGTGTTGGTTTACTCCCCAAATGGCTGCAGTGGCCAAAGCTGAGTCAATTCAAAGCCAGGAACCAGGATCCAGGAGCTTCCGCTGGGTCTCCCACATGGGTGCAGGGGCCTAAGGCTTACAGGCCATCCTCCATTACTTTGCCAAGCCTTAGGCAAGGAGCTGGATAGGAAGCAGAGCAACCGGGACAGGAAATGGTGTCCATATGAGATGCTTGTGCTTGGAGGTGGAGGACTAGCCAGTTGATTAGCCATCATGGCAGCTCCTAAATTTACTTTTCAGTTCAATTTTTCTATGCATGTTTTAAAGTACCCAATATGTCTTCTGACTAAAATCAGGAATGAGATAGTAATGCCTTCAGTAAGCACTGCTAGTTAGCATTGTTTTGCAAAGACTTGCCAAAACAGTTATACAAATGAAAAAAAAAAAATCAGGTATCATAATTGAAAAGGAGTTGAAAGCCATCTGTATTTGTAGACTATGTATACTTGTAACTCCCAAAATAATCAACTGAAAAATTTACTAGAAACAGTGTCATTTTGATGAATATTTTTGGTGTCTCATAATTGATCATTTACAGTTTTTTTTTTATTTCATTTCAGGTACAGGCATGGACCACCAAGCTCTTTTAAAACAATTTGAGCATCTAAATCATCTGAATCCTGAGAAATTTGAATCCACAGATTTAGACATGTTAATCAAAGCGGTGAGAATATTGCCAAATGAAATTGTGTTTCTTTTATTTTTGAGGTTTTACAATATGGTGGCTAAACTTGTAGAAGTACAATTTTTGTATGATCTTCCCAGTGTTTTTAAAGGGAGATAACTTAGTCTTTGTTAGCATAGAAATTAATAAAGACAAATAGGTTTATAATTCCGTATCAACAATTCCCAAACCTCTAAGTCAAACTTGACCTGATTTAACCAAAATTATAGTGATGCTATTTGTAGTTTTTAATTAGACCACTTAGTGTATTTATACATTTTTTTTTGTTAAAAGAATACTAATCTGTTTTATTACAGACACCACAAGGATGTTCCAATAAATGGCATATGTGCCATATTTCTAAAAATCTAGAAAATTCTGAGGCAGACATTTGGTAAGCAATTAAGATGCCACTTGGGATGCCTGCATCCCATGTCAGAGTGCCCGAGCTCAAGTCCCAGTTCTGCTTCAGATGCCAGCTTCCTGCTGTTGTCATCCTGGGAGGCAGCAGGTGATGCCTCGAGTGGTTGGATTCCTGCAGACAGGAGACCCTGACTGGGTTCCTGGCTCCTGGCTCCTGGCTCCTCACTTTGTCCTGGCCCGGGCCTGGCTGTTGGGTGTTTGAAGAGTGAATGAATGAATGGGGAATCTCTTTCTTTCTCTCACTGTCTTTCAAGTAAAATAAGTATAAATAAAATAGAAAATTCTGAAACACATCAGGATTCAGAGATTTTATATTTAATAAAATTTATCTGAAAGTAGGGGAGATCAAGAGTGAGAGAAAGCAAGCTATGTTCCACTGATGTGTTCACTTTCCAAACGCCCACAACAGCTGAGAGTAGGTCAGGCTGCTGGTTTCAGGGATCCTGGGTAAGAGTTTGTGTACCTCTCTCAACTAAGAATACAGTTACCAAACGAGATCTTGTACCTTGGCAACTACAGTTACGTGGTTAGCAACCATTCTCATTTTTTTTCATACAGTACGGATTGATACAGCCCCTTCCTTCTACTTTCTAAAATCAACTTTTGTATTATTTGTTTATAGGGAAATTCCTAAAGTTGAAGCTAGCTTTCAACTTTTGATTTCTTTCAGTGTCTACATCCCTGGTAGTAGTAATGACCAAAAGACAACTGTGGAATTACATTTCTGCTGTCCCATTCCAGTGTTTTGTTTTGTTTTTGGTCTCCTCTCTTTAAAGAGCATGCTGTATTTGAGAATTGCGTTATTTGTATTTATGTTTTGAAATACTTGTCTGTGTGTAGCTTAAGTGAATGATTACGTTCTAGGCAACAGCTGATTTGGAGCACTATGATAAGACTCGGCATGAAGAATTTAAAAGGTATGAAATGATGAAGGAACATGAAAGGAGAGAATATTTAAAAACACTGGATGAAGAAAAGAGGAAAGAAGAAGAATCAAAATTTGAAGAAATGAAGAAAAAGCATGAAAATCATCCCAAAGTCAATCATCCAGTAAGGATTGTGACTTTATGAAAAAGTATTTAATTAGATACTGCTTTGTACCAACAGCAGACTTTTTTCATAAGTTATTAACACTTGAGTCTTGATTCTGAATTCTGTAAAGTTTCTCAAATTCAGATTTGATTTTTGAATCTGTATATATACGTATATATATATATACTTTGTTTTGAGCAATTTTCCAAAATTGGTTTACAGGGAAGCAAAGATCAACTGAAAGAGGTATGGGAAGAGACGGATGGACTGGATCCTAATGACTTTGACCCCAAGACATTTTTCAAATTACATGGTAACAGATTTGATACAAATATTAACATTTATTTCTAGTGCTTGAAAAATTATGTTTACTTTAATTGACTGATTTCTGACAAGATTTCCTATTGAATCTTCCTGATAGTAAATGTGTAGAGCGTGTCTGTAGAGTATTGATAGTCCACTGCTCATCCAGGATGAAATAGTTCAGGTCGATAGCTGTGGTTTGGTATTTCTTTTCCTTTTGAGTCATTGCATGTTTCACTACAAGCTTCTTTGTCAATATAAAGTCATTCTGAAACTAGCTAGGTTGTATTTAACAGGCTTTATTACACAATATTAAGATTTATTTTATTGGTAGAATGTTTGCTTTACATATTTGGAGAAAAATAGTTCAGACATAAATAAATTTAAAATAGAGATCCATTCTTAAAAAAAGAATCTTTTTCTGTACCATATGCCTTGGCCTTTCATGTCAGTGTCAGTTTTACAAACTGTTTATGAATGATTGCATTTCAGTTATTTATTTTTAAGGCCTTAAAGTCCATTTCTGCATTTGTAACGCTTAAATTTTAGATGTCAATAATGATGGCTACCTGGATGAACAAGAATTAGAAGCCCTGTTTACTAAAGAGGTAATGTGTTTATCAGGTACTCAGAAGTCTCTTTCTGTTGCATTCTTTTCTTTCATGTTGGTTTTAAAATTTTCATTTTAGTTGGAGAAAGTGTATGATCCTAAAAATGAAGAGGATGATATGATAGAAATGGAAGAAGAAAGGCTTAGGATGAGGGAACATGTAATGAATGAGGTATGTTTTAAAATTTTATGTTCTTTCTAGTGATTATTCAAGTTTTTGCCATGAATCTTATAATAGGATGAAAAATAAATGCATACTCCAGATACTTAACTGAATTTTGCATTTTTGATCCAGAATGTTATTCTAGAGTCCCTTAGTATAAAAATGCTATCATTAATTTAAAAATATTTAAAGAGCTTAAGATGTGCCTGTCTATCAGACAAAAACATTTTTTGACAGTGAGAAATACTAAAGTTCTGTATTTGGTACTTTAAAAACTTGTTAGTCTTTAAAATAAATCCCAAATCCTAATACCTTAATAGACTGTGGTAACAAATATTTATTTCTTGTTGGTGTCTCCTGAGCTTTAGGAATTGACAGCATTTAAGTGTTGTAGAGCTAGGCTGGCTTTGCCAGGTACTATTGTGGCTGACCTTGGAATTTCTAGAAGTAATCCCTAAGGGTACCATCAGAGATGTGATTGACTTAAGCCAAATCATGCCATAGTATTTAAGACTTAGGCCCAACTGTGACCAGCTGACTTACATCCCCTTAAATTTCTGTGGCTAAGGTTCTGCAAAATCAGGCTTCAACACTATGAACTGCTAAATACTAAAATTAAAATAGACATGAGACAGCTGAATAGTAATCTATAGCCATTTTAAGGTGTATAGAACCCAGCTGTATATAAACTAATAATTGTAATGTCAATGTAGAAGTCATAGGATGTGGTTCAGAACTTGTACTCTTTTTTTGTTGTTGTTGTTGTTTTCTCTCTCTCTCTTTGAACATGCTGGTTACACAATATCATATCAACTAATTCTGGTACGTTATAAATTGTTACTGATGTAATGTCGGGGCTTTCAATTGATTGGGATGATACTCTTTCGGCTGTACCTTCAGACCAGAGACTGTCTCCCCATGAAACTGTTGAACTTATCTGCACAATAAGATGCTGGACTCTATGTTTTGTAGATGCTTGCAAGGAAAAAAAAAATCTCAACTGAATTTGATCTGTGGTAATGCAACAAGATGGAAGAATCCACCATGGGGGGGGGGGAAGCGGGTTTTGGGGAGGGGAGGGGGGAATCCCAGTGCCTGTAAAACTGTGTCTCATGATGCAATGTAATAAAAAAAAAAAAATTTCTGTGGCTAAAGCAGAAGGATGTGTACCTCCCAAGGGATGTCCCAGCTAATTATGTGATTGTAGGTGGGGTACATGAGCCTATTGCAGAAGGGAGCAATAACTTGGAAATAATAATCTGAAGTGTCACAGAGTCCTAGCATTTTAGTGCCTGTCTTTATCAAAGCAACTGATCATTTTTGCAATTTGGCTTATCCAACTCAATTTTTTCTCCTACTTCTTGGATCTCCAAACAATGATGCATGCTACTTGTTCAAAAGGCCATAAGTGGTGCCCTTTGCAAAAAGAAGTGATGATGACCTAAGCACATTGTGTTGACTCCTGAGTGAATCGCTCTGTTCTGTTTGAAGCAGTGGAATGTGTCCTTTGATGAATCTGGGGAATAGGCTAACTGGGCTGTGGACTCCACTTCAGTCACAGGAGCTTGTTGTCAGCTCACCCTCTGCTCACTTCCTCACTTCTCAGTCTGACTTTCACTTCTCCTTTTACCTTATGACACTTCCATTTCCTGTCTCCTCTGTCCTTGATTCTGATTCTACTGCGAAAATAGATTAAATCAAGAGAGTTACTTCATCCTCCCACTACTAAATCTGCCCACCAATCTGTCTGTCAATGCCTTTGTTTTGCCTTGCCTTCTATTCCCAGATACACTATTGCTCTTCCTATTGGAGGCCCTTTCCTGCACTTCTGCATTAGATCCCATTCTAAATCTTCTATTCAAGAACTTTCCCAGCTGTTGTCCTCCCCCTAACACTATTGCATCAGCATTTTCACTATATAGAATCATTCTCGTTAAGCAGAAAACATGCTCTAATGTCTTCTTCCTTACAAAATCTCTAGTTACTCTGCACTCTTCTGGTCACTTTCAAACTTTGTATCAAGTTGCCTAGTCTTCCTCTCCCTGTTATTCTGCACCTTTCCTTTACTCCCTGGTCTGTACTGAATGTGGCTTTGCCTCCACCATTCCTTTGAAACTTCACCTTCCAAGGATCCTCCATCTTGTCGTGTTCAATGGACTCGTCTTCCTTGATTTCTTTTTTTTTTAATTATTATATTTTTGACAATCTTTACATAGCTAATTAGGGTAAAAAGGTTCAAAGGCTATAGGAAAGTGGATAAGACTATTATTTCCATATTGTTTCCTTCATGTTTAAAGGGGGGTATTAAGGGAGAAGGCCCACCCAGTTTCCCACCCACCCCAGGTTCCAAATGTAGGGCATGCTCTGAAGTTCTTGCTCAAGTGTTTCTGATGGTTCACCAGTTATGAATGCTGCCAATCTTGCCACTGCAAGCACTATGAGGTCTTTGAAGAATCCACTAAATGCCATAGTCCATCATAGAGTCTCTGTTTGCCCTGTATTTTGCTACCAACATGTAGCTGAGATGGTTGATTGACCTTTTCTGTCTTCTGTTTTTTCTTGGTTAGGGTTCTGAGTCCAGCATTTTGATTGGGGAAATCTCCAAAGAAACTTTGTCTGAGGTGTTCCCAGACCAGATTCTTGTATGTACTAGCAAATACAGGGCCCGGCACGGTCCATCAGTCCAATCAGCAGGTGGTTGCATAGTGTTTGCTCAGTCCTGCCCAGTCCACCCTGTTCCATTACCAATTGACACATTAGCCAGCTGTTGGAGCTACTTTGCCCAGCTTGTCTGACCCCCAGGTCTGGACCACATATTCACCAGTGAAAGCTATGACTCGCCAGGGGAGTTTCCCAATTTCTTCTACTTAATCCACTCTTAGACCTAGTTCTCATACATGTCATTGGGTTTTAGGCCAGGTTCTGGCAAAGTCTGGCCAGGAGGCTGCTGGAAGTTTAAACCCCCAGGCCCAAGGTCGTGTCCCTCCCCCATCCCATTCACCACTCAGTGAGGGTGGCCGGTGGGCCCTGAACCTGCCCAGTCACAGATACTTCCCCCCTCGGTGTACTCACTCCGAAGGGAGCAGCGCCCAGAGCCCAGGCAGGCCCGGGGACAGCTCATCACATGCACGTCTGGTGGCTATCGTCTGGGATCCAGGCATGAGATGCCCCCCTTCCTTGACTTCTTAACCTGTGTTGGACATGGTGACTGCTTCCCTTCTTCTTGAAGTACATCCTTCACCTGACTTTTGGAACGCCAGAGCTCCTTGTTTCCTCATGCGTCACACACCCAATCTTCCCAGTTCTCTTTTGCTGGCTGTCCCTCTTCTTCCTAAGTTCTCAGTGTCACAGTGCTTTTGGCTTAGCTTTCTCACTTCCTTAATTCTTAATTAATTCTTAATCTCACTTTCTTAATTCTAGGTGACATTGTAGTTGCCTGGGTCTTTTTTTTAAATTTATTAATTACATTGCATTATGTGACACAGTTTCATAGGCTCTGAGATTCCTCCAACTCCTCCCCGTACCCTGCCCCCATGGTGGATTCCTCCACCTTGTTGCTGTGTTACAGTTCAAATTCAGTCAAGATTCTTTCATTGCAAACATATACCAAGCATAGAGTCCAGCATCTTATTGTCCAGATAAATTCAATGGTTTCTTGGGGAGACCATCTCTGGTCTGAAGGCAGAGCTGGCAGAATATCATCCCGATCAATTAAAAGCCACAACATAACATCAACAACAATTTACAACATTATGGAATTATTTGACATGGTATTGAGTAACCAATATGTTAAAAAAAAAATGCAAGTTCTTAACCACATCCTGTGACTACTTCATTGACACCTTAAAATGGCTGTAGAGTACTATTCAGCTGTCTCCTGTCTATTTTCATTTTAGTATTTAGCAGTTTATAGTGTTAAAGCATGATTTTGCTGAACTTGGCAGATTTTAGGATAGTCTAAACTGGCTTATAACTCTAACAAGGCATATGTCAACAGTTTAGGTACAGAGCAGTTTCAGGAGGGGTGTGCAGAGAAATCTTCAATACCTTAGTGAGGAGTAACTAATCTTTGTGTCCTACCTAGTAAGGTATGTGTGAGTCCATGCTGACCATTTCCTGGGTCTTAATGTATGTGCTACATGCTGGTAAACTAAAACAAAAAAGATGTTTGTCTCCAGCTCTCTGCTTTCCCTAAGTTCCACACTTCTATCTGGCATTTCTTCTTGCATGTATGATCCATATCTTCTCCTTACACTTCAAACTTGAAAAAAGCAGTTTCTCTTTTGGAATGGTTGTTTTTCATGCCCAAACATCTGCCTTTGAAAGATTATACTTATTATAGTGAGGAAAAAAAAACAGTTTTGGCACAGCCAATTTGATCAGCTGACTCAAATGTGATGATCAAATATTTAGGTATCTTTTTATCTTCCAAATCGAATTGTATGGAAGAGAAACATATCTTTTCTGATTCTATTAGGGTGTTGAGCGTTGTATATTTTTTCCTCTAGTTTCTGTGGGTGTTAGGTGAGTCCTAATGGCTATGTGTTCGTGTAGTAACATCTGTTAGAAGACAGTTACTAGTGTGTAAGGAATGGAAGTTAGATTTATTCTGTCTGACATTTGTGTTTTCCTTCAATCAGGTTGACACTAACAAAGACCGATTAGTGACTATGGAAGAGTTTTTGAAGGCTACAGAGAAAAAAGAATTCTTGGAACCAGACAGCTGGGAGGTAATAGAACCTACTTCAAAAGGGTTGGATGGTTCAAGAAATTCTACATCAGACTTTTTTAAGTTTTGTTTTAAGTTTTGTTGTCCCCCATTATGTTGTATGTCTGTTTTGGCTTTCTAAATGAAATGGAAATGTCACTGTAGTTGAGCATTCCTAATCGAAAATCTGAAATGTTCCAAAACCATTTTGAGCATGATAGCAGACAAGGAAAATTCCATGCTTGACCTCCTATCAAAATGCAGGTACACTAAAAACATTGAATAAAATCATATTCAGGATCTATGCATAAGGTGATGAAACATAAATCAATTTATCTTTATACTTGGATCCTATCCCCAAGATATTTTATTTTGTATATGCAGAGATTTCAAAATCAGAAAAGACCTGAAATCTGCAATACTTCAAATCCCAAACATTGCAGATAAGTGCTACTCAACCTGTATAAAATAATGAACTTAATTTCTTGGAAAGATTGTAATAGTTTATAGCTTATTTGTAATCAACTGTATATAATTGGGAAACTTTTAAAAGATATATATTTTCCAACTGTAAAATAGTTTTCATTGTTGAAAATTACAGATATAAGTACTATTAAAGAATAAATTAGAAGTTAATTCTACTCCTCAGAAGGAGACTATATATTTTATGCATTACATTATGCCAATTTGGATTAGAATTCACTTTGCATTTATTATGTGCATGTGTGTATGACACACCTTAAATAAGCGAGCAGTGTGTTATCCCACATTTTAAAAATGCATGTATATTCATATTTATGCTTTTAGAAATGGCTCCACATTGTATAAATGATTCTGCATGTTCATGAAATGCTTTTTTAAAATTTAATATCTTTTGTAAACATTTTCCAATTTCATTCTTCAAAAGTATTTAAGAGATACTACACACGCAGTTGTATAGGTATGGCATGATTTATAGCTTCATTCCTCTAGATATAGATGTTCTAGGTAAATTCCACTATTCTACTGTAGTAGATAACTCTGTGATGACCACCCACTTATTTGTACACATTTGTGGGCAATATATGTGATTCCTTTTTTTTTTTTTAAAGACTTATTTATTTTTTATTGGAAAGGTGGATACACAGAGAGGAGGACAGAGAGGAAGGTCTTCTGTCTGATGGTTCACTCCCCAAGCAGTTGCAATGGCTGGAGCTGAGCCAATCCCAAGCCAGGAGCCAGGAGTTCTTCCAGGTCTCCCACATGGGTGCAGCTGTCCTCAACTGCTTTCCCAGGCCACAAGCAGGGAGCTGGATGGGAAGTGGGGCTGCTGGGATTAGAACCGGCGCCCATACGGGATCCCGGCACATTCAAGGCAAGAACTTTAGCTGCTAGGCCATGGTGCCAGTCCCATGTGATAGCTGTGGTTAAATCTCAGGAATAAGGCCATTGTCAAAACTGGACATATTTAAAAATGTTTTTCATTATATCTTAATTATAATTATGATCTTTCACTATATGTATTTTTATGTGATTATATGTACTATTTCATCATATATCAATATATCTTATAAATTGCTCCAGAGGATTATGCAGTTTACATCATAGTCAGCTATAAATAAATGCATTCACAACTTTAAAAGAATAATAACATTAAAGCAAGAATATTGTCTTCTACATAAAAATGAATAGACTGTATTTAACTTAGGTTTTCAGTTGTGCTAAAAATAGTATGAGATAGAGAGACCAACTTTGCTGGTTTACCTAGAACTTAGAGATCCCCAGGATGTAGAAATGTTTTATTTTTTAAAAAATAATTTCATTTACTTTAATTGGAAAGGCATTTACAGAGAGAAGGAGAGACAGAGTGATTTTCCTTCTGGTTACTCCCTAAATGGCCACAGTGGCCAGGACTGAGCTGATCCAAAGCCAGGAGTCAGGCACCTCTTCCAGATCTTCCATGTGGGAGCAGGGGCCCAAGTACTTGGCTCAGCCTTCACTGCTTTTCCAGGTCATAAGCAGAGAGCTGGATGGGAAGCAGAACAGCCAGGACATGAACCGGTGGCCATATGGATTGCTGGCACCACAGGGTAGGGGCTTAGCGTGCATGTCACTGCACCGACTCTGGAAATGTTCACTTCTAAAACTGAAAAGTTCTAAAACTGAAAAGTTCTAAAATTGAGGACAGTTGGCTGCTTTCGTTTAGGACCAGCCTGCTTCTGTTTTGGGTATTTTTTTTTCTAACAATGGAGTATTTTATTTAACTTGTTTACATTTATTTATATGAGAGGGAGAGAGAGAACTGCCATGCACTGTTCACTCCCCAAATGCCTGCAGCTGCTGTGGCTGAGCTTGGCTGAAGCTAGGAGTGTGGAACTCAGTCCAGGTCTCCCAAGTGAGTAGCAGGAGGCCATTTGCTTTTCCCAGGCTCTGGCAGGGAACTCCATTGTAACTGGAGCAGCTTGGACTTGCACTAGCACCGATGTGTCATTGTCAGAGTTGAAGGTAACACCTAAAGCTGCTACACCATAACACCAGTGCCCCTCTTACTCCCACTACCTCATTTGAGTTTTTGTTTAATGTTTGAAATATTTCTGGATGTTGATTAAGAATGCTAAGATTATATGAATCTGCCTTCTCTTTAGTGTATCTAGTAAACTAGAAGGTCAATAAATAATTATGTACTTTTAAATTTTGACATAATTTCAGAGTTAAAAGAGTAGGCTAGGAATTCATAAATAACTCTTCACCAAAATTGCCCATTTTACTACATTTGCTTTGTCTTTCTTTTTTCTTTCTATTTCTTGTTCATCTCTTTCTTTGTGTGTGTTACCATGTAATTATATATGTCTAAGTGTATGCTGATGTCATAGATGTATATATAATTTTTTTGAGCTGCTTAAAAGTAAATTGCACATGATGCTGTTCTCACCCTAATACTAGAGTGTACGTTTCTTGCCAATAAAGATTTGTCTTCCTAATCATAGTAAAATGTCCAATACACACAGCATACTCCTCTCCCATTGACTTCATTGGTTTTTGTCAATCTCCTGAGGGACATTCTTTGTAACAAAAGAAAGACCATGTCAGTATTGAAGTGAGTTGCAGTGTCTTTTTAGTCTCCTGTAATCCAAAGCAGTTCCTCGGTCTTCATGTATTTTTCCTGGCATTGATGTTTTAAAGAGATCAGGCCAATTGTGTGGCAGAATATCCCTTGGACAGTACAGAAGAGACACTCGGTGGATGGTGTCTGTAGGCACATGCTTTGATGTGGCCCGTAGCTGACACTGTTAGGTTTGATTGTGTGGTTAAGGCAGCGTCTACCAGATATTCCTATTGTAAACTTGCTGTTTTGCCTTTTAAAATATTATGTAGAGGTCAGCATGACAGCTCAATAATGATTAATTAATTCTCCTCCTGCAAGCACTGTCATCCAAAAAGGGCACCAGTTCATGTCCAGCAGCTCCACTTGCCATCTAACTCCTTGTTTATAGCCTAGGAAAGCAGATGACCCAAAATCTCAGGCCCGGCATGGTAGCCTAATGGCTAATGTCCGGGCTTTGCTTGTGCTGGGATCCCATATGGGTGCCCGTTTGTGTCCCAGCTGCTCCACTTTTCATCCAGCTTCCTGCTTGTAGCCTGGGAAAGCAGTAGAAGATGACCCAAAGCCTTGGGATTCTGTACCTGTGTTGGAGACCTGAAAGAGGCTCCTAGCTCCTGGCTTCAGATCAGCTCAGCTCTGGCTGTTGTGGCCACTTAGGGAGTGAACCAGCAGTGGAAGATCTTCCTGTCTGTCTTTCCTTCTCTCTGTAAGTCTGGCTTTCCAAAAATAAATGAATCTTTTAAAAAGATCCCTTAAAAATCAATGTTTTTTAATTGACCTAATAATTGTCACTATTTTGCCTCTTGTGATTTAAAAAAATGTGTGTTTTAGCCCATCTTTAAACCAGAACTCCAAATCAGCTTTAAAAAAAGATCCACTCAGCATAATAAAAAGCATTTTCTGAAGCATTGCTTTTCTAGCTTTGTGAATACATAACTATTTTCTCGAGGTTAGATATATAGGTTATTCCCAGTTTAATGGTTTTTAAAAGACATCATGTCATTATAAATACATTTTTATGAGCAAAACTTTTCACGAGTGTAGAGTTGTTTTACAGAAGTGCTTTTCCAAAGCATTGTACCATTCAATAGAAAATGAATATACTTTTGTTTAAAAAAAAGCGCACATTGTGGGATTATACTTTGAGAACAGCCTGCACTGATGGTGCTGGCCAGAATCAGTTGTCACTGTGGTGACATGATGATCTCATCTTGCTTGTGTCACAGTCCGTTGGTTTTCCACTGCAAGGAAAAGCTAGCCTTTGCCACGTGTCTATTTTAGTTGGTGAACTCTAATCCTTTGCTAGCATTTATCCCCATGCTCAGATGGCCCCAGGTTTGGCCAGTGTGAGTTTTTTTGAACTGACTTTTATGCACTTTAATATCGCTGTCATTCTTTGAGGATGTCCTTACTTTTAGTAAAATAAGTTCAAAGTTCATCTTGTTCTTTATTTGTCCCACCTGTGGAATCAACCATTTTTCCTAGGAGCTATAGAGATTGATTTTACAGACCCAAATCTGAGCCCTCAGTGTGTCCCTTGCTACTGGATTGTCATAGCTTCCAAGGCCTTTCAGATGACAGAAATAAGGAATGAAAAAATATATAATATGAATAATATATAAATAATAAATGCAAAATATTTGCTGTGTAACTAGTATCTGTCATGTTAATGTCTTCATTGTATGTGCATATACACTTATGATGCACACTTAAACATATTTACTAATATATACCTTGTGTATACCTTGCAACTTTTATCAACATTTATCATAATTGGGCCCGGCGTGGTGGCGCAAGTGGTTAAGGTCCTCGCCTTGCACGCCCGGGATCCCATATGGGCGCCGGTTCTAATCCCAGCGGCCCCTCTTCCCATCCAGCTCCCCGCTTGTGGCCTGGGAAAGCAGTCGAGGACGGCCCAAAGCTTTGGGACCCTGCACCCGTGTGGGAGACCCGGAAGAGGCTCCTGGCTTCAGATAGGCATAGCATAGGCCGTTGCGCTCACTTGGGGAGTGAATCATCGGACGGAAGATCTTCCCCTCTGTCTCTCCTCTCTGTATATCCGCCTTTCCAATAAAAATAAAAAATCTTTAAAAAAAAAACATTTATCATAATTCACGAGTGCAATAACCAATATCCCTCATTTCAGTTCGACATCTCAGATTGTAACATAACATTCTTTTACTCTTTCTATATTTCATGTAAAACTTAATCCTATTATCCACAAAAATATTTTGCATATTTGCTCCATCCTAGATTTACGAAGAGTTGCAAAACTTATGATACAAAAGTAAGAATTACTATTTGTGTAAGCTTTTTTAAACTTTTTAATCTGAGGGCATATAGTACAAATACTATGAGCAAAAGTGCCTTAAATTGGTCCCTTTTCCCCATCTTCTTTTGTGAGTTATCTTATTCATTTGAAATAAAGGTATTATTTATTTGCTTCCATTTTTACGTTCAGATATTGAGGTTTTTCTGTCCTGTGGATCTTATTTGATTTTGTTAGTGTGTGAAGCAATAATCAGTTTCCAAAAAGTCAGTCTGTACCAAGAAAGAAGCAGAGAAATTTTATTCTTTTCCCACTTACTTCTGTTAGCTTTTGTTTATTTTTTAAAGATTTATTTTCACACTTCTATCAAAGCCACAGTGACACAGAGAAGGATAGGTTTTATTCAGTTTGTTGATTCACTCCCCAAATGATTACAGCAGCCAAAGCTACGTTAGGCTAGAGCTGTGGGCCAGAGCACCATCTGGATCTCCTGGGTCCGTGGCAGGGCACAAGTACTGGGGCATCCACCACGGCTTTCACAGGCCTGCTAGGGAGCTGCACCTGAAGTAGAGCAGCTACAACTTGAACCACTATTCCAAAATGTAATGCCAGTGTCAAAAACAACAGTTTAAAGCATTGTACCACAATGCTGTCCTCATCCTAATCTCAGTAGTCTCTAGATTGTCCTTCCTGGTCCTTTCTTTGTAAATAAATACGTGAATATATGCTTACTTATTTCCCCTTTCTTACACAAAGGTTTAATATTATAGAATTGATCATGGAATTTTGAAGCTGAATCAGACTTCAATGATTTGAGTTCAGCTTTTCACCTTGTGTCCGGCTTCCTGATACTGTACCTGGGAAAGCAGCAAAAGATGCCATTTACATGGGAGACCTGGGTGATGTGCCTGGCTCCTGACTAATCACAGGATTTGGAAGCTGACTCGGACTTCATTAGTTTTTTCTTTCTTCCTAACTTCTTTTTAATCCTCATTTCTTCTTTTTTTCTTTTAGACATTGGATCAGCAACAATTCTTTACAGAAGAAGAACTAAAAGAGTATGAAAAAATGATCTCTTTACAAGAAAATGAACTGAAGAAGAAAGCAGATGAGCTTCAGAAACAAAAAGAAGAGCTCCAACGTCAGCACGACCAGCTTCAGGCGCAGAAGCAGGAGTACCATCAGGTCGTTTCTGGCAAAGGGATCCTGGCATAAGCCGGATACTGGATGCTTTGCTGAAGACCTGTGCTTTGCAGTGTAGTATTTCAAGTTACTATGAGCTAATAGCATTTTATTTAATTACTTTATTTGACAAGCAGAGAAAGAGTTTGAGAGAGACAGAAAGAGCAAGAGTCAGCTCTCATCAGCCAATTCACTTGCAATGGTCAGGGCTGGACCTGAAGGAAGTCAGGAGCTGGGAGCACAGTCAGGTGTCCTCGGCGGGTGGCAGCAACCCAGTTACTTGGGTTCCCACCAGTTGCCTCTTCGGACACATATTTGCAGGAGGCTGGAATTGGAATGTAGCTGTGACAATCCAAGCAGTGCAGTATGGGATTCCGGCATCCCTAGCTATGTTGTAATCTCCAGAGTAAGTGCCTCTGCTGTTTTAAATCATGGCATTTGGTAAAATGCTTTGTTCACTACTAATTTCAATTTTTAAGAGTTTGAATATATTCATTTTAGAAAATAATTTCATATAGTTTGCCACACGTTATCAAAGGTCATTCTTAAGATAGGAGACAGGCTGGCACCATGATGCGGTAGGCTTAGCTTCTACCTACAGTGCCAGCATCCCATATGGGTGCCAGTTCAAGTCCTGGCTGCTCCACTTCTGATCCAACTCCATGATTACGGCCTGGGGAAGCAGTGGAGGATGGCTAAGTCCTTGGGTTCCTACACCCATGTGTATTACCCAGAATAAACTCTTGGCTCCTGGCCTGGGATTGGCTCAGCTGCAGCCATTGTGGCCATTTAGGAAGAAAATCAACAGATTAAACATTTCTCTGTCTCTCCTTCTCTCTGTAACTCTGCCTTTCAAAAAAAATATTTTTTAAAAAGCGAAATTTAATTTTAAGTCTTTTTCCATTCACCAGGTTGTACAGCAGATGGAACAAAAGAAATTACAACAAGGAACTCCTCCATCAGGACCAAATGGAGAATTGAAGTTTGAGCCACGTATGTAACTTTGTTTTCTTGTATATAAGTATGAGAAAATAAACCATTGTAAATTTAACTTCCTATTTCTATAAATGTAATTCAATTTCAAATCATTAAGGTTTGTATTATTTTGTATATACTCATAGAAACAGAAAAATTTGCAATATAGAAAAATCAAAAGAGCCTTTCAAAATTTTTATGTATCAACCATTTCCAATACTACATAATGTGATAACCATATTTGTGGTGAAAGGAATTATTTCAGCATTACTCATAATTCTTTGTAGTCAATTATAGTCATCATAGCAGAGAATATCTTTTTAAACTGATTATATGTGACTAGCTAAGTATAATTTTAAATTGGATATTATATATATATGTAAAAATTATTCAGAGTAAAGGAAAATACCTTTAAAATGAGACTATATATATATATTAAAAGATTTATTTTTATTAAAAAGTCAGATATACAGAGAGGAGGAGAGACAGAGAGGAAGATCTTCTGTCTGCTGATTTACTTCCCAAGTGGCCACAATGGCTGGAGCTGAGCTGATCCAAAGCCAGGAGCCTGGAGCCTCTTCCGGGTCTCCCACATGTGTGCAGGATCCCAAGGCTTTGGGCCATCCTCGACTGCTTTCCCAGGCCACGAACAGGGAGCTGGATGGGAAGTGGGGCTGCCAGGATTAGAACCAACGCTCGTATGGGATCCCGGCACATGCTAGTTGAGGACTTCAGCCATTAGGCTACTGTGCTGGGCCAAGACTATTTTTTTGAATAGACATTTGAAGTCCAAAGTCAGTCAGAACTTGAAAGAAAGCTGTTAACATCTGATTCATCTTTTTATGTCCTGTTCTTCTTCTTTGCTCAAGTAATATTTTAAAGCATTTTTTGAATAAAGGAAAGTGCCTTTGAAACAAGCATGTATTTCTTTGGATATAGATATGTAAGATTTGAATTTTACCAGATCAAGAAAAAAACAAAGTCATGTTTATACCTTCTTTTTTTTTTTTTCTTTGTTTTCCTTTAGTGATTTGATTAAGTGGCTTTATGCCGTGTTAAGGGGAAACAGCAGTAAGTGAGAAAGCTCTGCCGGTTGCTTTTAAAATAAATAGTGCTCACTCACAAAGATAAATATTCTTTCATGGGTGCTTATCATCTCTCTCAATAATGTCTTTTTGGTATTGACAATTCTGGAAAAAAAAATGTTTATTCCCTAGTGCTCCCTGGAAAATGTTCCTTAGTGTAGCAGCCTTCTGTGCTACAGATTCTGAAAAACTTTTGTTACCACTTCAGGTCATCTTTCTTTCACATTTTTACTCTATACTTTATTATATAAGGTTAGGTTATGCTACACCTAACAGAAAAACCAAAGATAAAAGTGATTTAAACTACAGGGGAGTTGTTTCCTTCGGCATAACAGAGATCTGGAAGTAGGGGTGTCTGGGTTGTGTGAGCCTGGCGCATGGCTTGGTTTTCAACTTTGCTTCACTCTTGTGGTCCAGGCTTGTTTCTGGAGGTGGTGGGGAAGGGCAAAACCCAGGGGACTCAGCTGCTTTCTTGAGATAACTCTCCAGAAGCAGCAGCAATACTGAATTTCATCTTCAGGCCTGAACCTAGGAGAGAATTCTGTGTGTCCATCTAAAAGCTAGGATGGCTTTACTAAGGAGAGAGGGGGGATATGGGTAGACAGACTTCAGTGTTTTCACTCCAGTCAGCCTCACTGGCTGCTTGACTGTTTATGGAAATGCTTCTGATACTCAGCACTCACTCGTCCCATCCCAAAGAGGATCCATCCAAAGTCTACTCCATCACCACACATGAGCACGAAGCTCATACTATCTAGGTGTCATCCTGCCCAGCATGTTAAGGATGGTCTCCTACAGTCTAAAAACAACTTCTCTGTCCCAAGAGCATCACATGAATCATGTGTTAGGTGTAGGACAACTGAATTCAAGTTGAATTTTGGGGAAAATTCAAAAATAGTGATTACTGTTTCATCAAAATCAAAATGTACTGCTTGCTACTAATCATCCTTTGGTATGATATTTTCTGTCCCTGATTCATTCTTCTGAAATTTTCTCCACATAGTAAACATCTTTTTTTGTCATCTGACTCATGTGTTAAATATAGGCCCTTCTTATAGGCTGGACAGTGTTAGAAGTTCACTTCCTGTTATTGTGGTCCTGTTAGCAGCTACAGGCTGTTACAAGCCACTTCTGGATCTGTATTATTGTTTTGTTTCTTGGCCAAGTGAATTCTTAAAATTTAGTAAGCTTCCAAACTGTCTTCTTCAATCATTTTTGTAAATAATCACAGTTTTTAAAATTTTTAATTTTTAAAAAGATGTATTTATTTGAAAGGTGAAGTTATAGAGAGGGAGAGGCAAAGGCAGAGGCAGAGAGAGAGAAGAGAGATTTTCTATCCACTGGCTTGCTCCTGAAGTGGCTCCAGTGGGGTGGTCCAGGCCAAAGCTGGGATCTCTGGGTTTCCCCTAGGTCTGTAATATGACCCAAGCACATGGGTTATCTTGCACTGCTTTCCCAGGCACATTAGTAGAAGGCTGGATCAAAAATGGAATACTCCATGATGGGTGCTGGCACTGCAGGTGGTAGCTTAATGTGCTATATGCCACAGTGCTAGTCCCCAAAGACATTTTTTTAATGTAGTTTAAATCACATCATTTTAAACCAAGAACCCTGTCAATCCCCTGCTGGCCTCTGTGTCCTGAATGGACACACACAGTACCTACCTGAGAGCTTTCAGACTCTAGACTTGGCTTGGATGGGGATGGTCTGGACTGGTCTTTGCTCCAGGATGGCTTCTGTTACTTGACCAAAAATTGTTAAGCGAAGGTTCTTGAGAAAATGTGACAAGGATTTAACAGCTTCCTCAGAGCCTTAAGACTGTTTCAGGTTGGAGTAGCAGAGCCTTGATTTTAAATTATCCAAGGCTCATGATTTGGGATTTTTGTCAGTTTTTGTTGTCAGCAGAGAGCAAATCCTTTGGCAAAGTTATATTGCCTTCCATCTTTGTAGAATTAACATTGGCTTGAGTTGCATTTCTCTTGTAAGACTTTGCTGAAAGTGACAAGAAGCAGCTAGCGTATTCTCACCATTTTCTCTGATACCTTGTCCTCAGTCTCATTGCCCAAACACCAGTTACCTCAGTTAAGTGAACCACACCATTTTAAGTCCTTTAGCACTTCCTGTACCTTTCTTCTAGTTATCTAATTTTGTACAAGTCAAGATTCTTGGTTGGAGGTAACAGGATCTTCTTAAAGAAGATCCTTATGTTTCCTTAAACAGAAAGAGGTTGGTTAAGGAATCTAGGTAGGATGGGGAAAAATAGACACAGGCTGAGCTTCTAGGAGCTGCATTGTAAGAGTGAACTGCCTGAGGAAGTGCTGTCTCTGAATCGACCAAGAAGCTGCCTGCCAGAGGAAGACATGAACAGTTGCCAGCTCCAGAACTGCAGCGCCTCTGCCACGCTTGTGCAACTCAAGATGGATACCTCATGTCCTGTCTCTTTCCTGATGCATCTCGGCTCTGAGTGAAGTCTCAAGTGAGTATGCCTGATTGATTAGACCAGTTCCGTCAGAATCCCCAGCTACAAGGGAGGGAAATACTTTATAGAGTTTGACTTTCCCACCTCTTTGATACAGGAATACATAATAAAGGGTGTTGAGTTAAACCAATCTACTGTAATACCTCATTGTGCAACACTAAGTTTCTCTTTTTTAAAAAAGGTTTATTTTGGACCCGGCACGGTGGCGCAAGTGGTTAAAAGGTCCTCGCTTTGCACGCCCGGGATCCCATATGGGCGCCGGTTCTAATCCCAGCAGCCCCGCTTCCCTTCCAGCTCCCTGCCTGTGGCCTGGGAAAGCAGTCGAGGACAGCCCAAAGCTTTGGGACCCTGCACCCGTGTGGGAGACCCGGAAGAGGCTCCTGGCTTCGGATCGGCATAGTATCGGCCCGTTGCGCTCACTTGGGGAGTGAATCATCGGACGGAAGATCTTCCTCTCTGTCTCTCCTCTCTGTATATACGCCTTTCCAATGAAAAAATAATAAAAATAAATCTTTAAAAAAAAAAAAGGTTTATTTTTATTTGAGAGGCAGATTTACAGAGAGAAGGAGAGAGAGAGAAAGATCTTCCATTCATTGATTCAGTCCTCAAATAGCCATAACAGAGCTGAGCTGATCCAATCCAAAGCCAGGAGTTTCTTCTAGGTCTCTCATGCAGCATCCCAAGGCTTTGGGCCGTCCTCAACTGCTTTCCCAGGCCACAGGCAGGGAGCTGGATGGGAAGTGGGGCTGACTGGGATTAGAACATGAATGGTGCCCCTATGAGATGCTGGCTCTTCAAGTTGGGAGATTAGCTGCTTGACCCAAGGCACCTGCCCCACATTTCTCTTAACATTATAATTTTTGAATTCTTAATCCTTATATTACACATTTTAAAATCATTACTATATATAGCTTCAAATGTAGATCATAATTTTGTTTATTTATGCATTTCAAAATTAAAAGTAACACCTTGTGAAAGATTCTTATACACAGTTTTTTTTTTTTAATTTTATTTTTTAAATTTTGACAATCCTTACAAATTTAATTGGGGTAAAAAAGGTTCAAGGCCTAAAGGGGGATATAGAGGGAGAAGCCCCACCCAGTTTCCCACCCACCCTAAGTCCCAGATGTGGGGCATGCTCTGAGATACTCGATCAAGTGGTTCCAATAGTTCACCATTCATGGGTCGCTGCCAGTCTCGCCACTCCAAGCACGATGTGGTCGTTGAAGAGTCCATTGATTGACACAGTCCCTTCTAGAGTCTCCATTTGCCCAGTATTTTGCTGCCAACAGATAGCTGAGGTTGTTGCTTGACTTGTTCTGTCTTTTCTTGGTTAGGACTCTGAGTCCGGTGTCTCGACTGGGGAGATCCTCAAAGAAATTTTGAGGTATTCCCAGTCCAGATTCCTGCATGTTCTAGTAGCATAGGGCCCGGCACAGTCCATTGCCCCGATCAGCTGGTGGTTGCAGTTGCTGGGTCGGTTCTGTCTCCACCCGTGTCCTCTTGCAGTCCCGCCTGGTTCCGCCCTGGACGCACTTGTCCCTCGCACGTACCAGTAGGAGTTGCAGCCCAGTCAGGGCGGCCCACAGTAACCCCAACCAGGCCCACCCCCTACCCTGGCTTGCCAGTATGTATGGCATACTAGTCCAGTCTGTCCCAAATACCCTTCTGATCATATACTTGCCAACAGGTGTTGCAACCTACTTCCATCCAACCATCTCCTCCTACCGTCCCTAACGGATATTGTTGGGTGTCTGTCTAGCCACCCCAGCCCCTGTCCTAGTTCCCATGCCCTCCCGTGGAAGGTGATGACCCACGAGGGAGGAGCCCACTATTTCCCTCCCAGGTCGCTCCCATTCCAGTTGTGCCCTCTCCAGTTGGCCCTGTGGTTCAACTCAACGTGTCTAACCCTTTGTACCAGCTTCCGCCAGCTGGTGCTACAACTAAGCCCCAACAACCCTCACCAACTCTGATTGTAGCTTGCACCAGTGGGAATAGTCAGCCCAGCCTGGTTTTCACCCAATCTGGTCCACATGAGGTGCACAGGTGCTGTGTCCCTGCCTGGTCTGGTCTACCCCCTACCCAGCTCACGCTCCTCAGTGTAAGTTGCTGTTCAGCTAGGGAACCTCCCCTTATTCCCCTGTCAGCTCTGCCTCCTCCTTTCCTGGTTCTCACGTGTGCTGGTTGGGTGCTGCGGCTGCATCTGGCTCAGGCTACCTCACCTTGGCATTCCAACTTGTGTGTTGCTTTTGTCACGACTGGACCTGGTTCGACCCACACTCTGTTCTGGCGATCAGATTTACCAGTGGATGACATGAACAGATTCAGCCTGGTCTGCCCCCGACCCATGCCAAATGCATGCCAGTGGGACACTTTCCATGACCTCTTGGCTGTTACCTTCCATGTTTCTTGCGCTGACCTGCGGGGTCTGTGTCCTGCCAGAGGAGTTGCCCGAGCTCCTCCATCAGAACCCCTCCATGTGCCAGGTTTCGTGCATACCAGTGGGTCCATGTGCCAGTTCGCCTCTTGTCCTAGCAGGAACAGTGGCCTTTCCTAACTGGCCATCATCCCATTCTGGTTCTTGCTGTAGAGTGTTTCAGCCCAGCCACGGTCGTCCATGCCCCCATATAGCTCGTATATGGCTCAGTTGAGGTTGGGACCTAGCCTAGTCCATCCCACATCCACCCTGGTACTCCAAAGCACCAGAAGGTGTTACGGTCTGGCCGGGCCCGGTACGTCTTTTCCCAATCCACATTTGTGCCAAGGGAGACGACGACTGTATCCAGACCCTGCCACAGCCCCATCCACCTGTCATGACCCCTGCCTTAGACACCGTGGCTCAACTCTGTGCTTAATGTGGACCAGTTGGAGCCAAAACCAAGCTGGGAATGTCCTGTGCTGCACCCTGTGTTCCAATCATGTTTGTGGACTAAGGTTTGCTTACTCCAAACATTCAGCTCTCAGTCCCACACATACATTAAGGTTTCATGTCCCTGTTCCTGGGAATCACCAGAAATTAGTGTCTCACCTACACTAACGCTGGTCTTACTTATGGGTGTCCCTTAGCAGCTTTTTCATATCATAAAAACCCCAGAGCTTGCCGCTGGGCGGACAGCAGGCAGAGCCTGGCACCACTTGGTGCACTGGCTGCCCAAGGCCTGGGCCTCTGCCCCCGTCTTGCGACGGGGGTTGTGGCTGAGACCCCGGCAGGGTTCCGTCCGGCAGAGGCGCCCCCACCAAGTGCCACCTCAATGGGGGTTTAAACCCGCCCCTTGTCCTGAGACTCGACCCGCCCAGCCTGTCCTGCTGCCAGCTTTTGGCTGGCGGGGACAGGGGAGAGCCAGGATTTTACCCCCAGCTCCCAGCCATCCCCCACGGGTACTTACCCACGAGGGGGCTTTAGGTGCTCCTGGGCCAGGATTCTTATACACAGTTTTAAAAACACTCACTCAAAACCCACTCAACATAATGATAATGCTATGTCTCTTTAGAGATGGAGAATATCTTTTTCTTTTATTTGAATTACAGATGATGTAGGAAAATGTTGGTGTCTTATGTCTATGATCAAGAAATTGACAGGACAGGCATTCTCATGTGGTGAACTGAGGATAAATCAGAAAGTAGCTGGAGACAAACTTAGTGCAGTTTCTTCAAGCGCTTGTTGGTATGAATAAATAATGCATGAATGTTAAACCATATATGTCAGAGTTTCCAGCACATCGTTATAATTTATATTATTCAAAAGAGAATTAGTAAGCTTGAAAGTTTTTCTAGACTTAAGGAATTCCAGTTCTTGTGAGTACTGGGCATTGATAAGTGAATGTTAATTTCAAAGAAAGTTGCAAGTAGCATTGGTGCTATGTTTATATCTTTTTTTTAAATTCCTTTGGCTATCCATCTTTGGTTTAGTTGATTCAATGATATGTACTATAAATTATTAATTTGGAGGCCTTTTTTGCAAGAATTTTCATGAAACCTGTGAATTTCAGAGTATTCTTAGGTATATGTAATTGGAGTTAAATTTTTAGAACATACTGGTTCTCTAGACAGTTAGGCTCTCATTAAAGAAAACCAGATCCAAAGTAGTGGTTTAAATGGTTTATTTACTTTATTTGAAGGAGATACAGATAGAGAGGGAGAGAGAAGAGAATGAGAGAGACACCTTTTGTTGCTGGTTCACAGATAGCTACAATGACCGGGCGGAGCCAGACCAAAGCCAGGAGTGAGCAGTTTTTCACTGGTGTCCAGTGTGTTGCAAAGACCTAAACATCTGTGCTTTCCCTACTGCCTTCCTAGGCCATTGGACAGAAAGTGGAACAGCCAGGACACAAACTGGCGCTCATGCGGGATCACTAGTGTTTCAGTTGGCGGTTTATCTGCTGTGCCACAATGCCAACCCTTTGTACTTTTTTTAATGAAGATTTTTTTCTCTTTTTTTGGGGGGGGGAGGGGTTAACTGAAAAGGTTTATAATACTGTGTAAGCCTAAATACAAATATTTTTCTCATAAAAATAAAAGACAAAAATTTTCTTTTGGTGATAATATGGCTTTTAACGTAGCCCAGCTAGTAATAGAGGGAGTAAGAAATTTATTTTCCTTGGAGTAAAATTTTGACAAACTCGCTTCTGGGTAGTATTATTCATTTTAATTTCTGTTCTATAGCTATGTGATAAATCAAGAAAACGTTGGAACGGAGCCAGAATGAGGATGGCATTCATCATCTTTGTGCAGAAGTGGCATCTCTTGGAGAACCTTCTAGAGAAACCACCTCAACCTTAACCACTGGTGCCTCAAAATCAGATATTTAAAATTCACTTGTTTTTGTTGACATTGAAGGATTAAAATGTATTCAATAAAGTACAAAGTTCATTCTTTGTTCCTTGTGAGTGATGGCAAGATGGTAGCGGCAATCCTGCTTTTGTGAAATTTGTGGGGAAAAGTTTTCCTTGCTTTGAACGCACACATGCATAACATTGTCAACAGCTGTGAGTGATTTAACTTCCAAATGATTTTAAAGTTATGACATTTGAGACTGATTTAAGAGTGAAAGAAAAAAAAATTCAGTCTTATTCTCTTAGCACTCTCCCATGAACGAGTGTATCTAACATGTTATTTTTTGGTTCAGGTTTAGTCCATTTTAAATGTCTGTTTTCAGTGACATCAGCATGTGATCACATAATCAACTTCCTGTCAGCTCCCCCAGGGTGGAATGTGAAGCCGAGTGGAGCCAGGCCTTGCCTTAGATCAGCTCTCTACTTCACGGGCTGTGACCCCTCAACTGGTAAAGTGATGGGGATTTGCTTTGCGTTAGCATTTTATCCTTTCTGTTCTAGGCATTGCTACTTTCTAGATGTTCCCTTATCTGAGTAGTGATTTATAGATATTATAGATATTTATAGCTATTATATCACTATAGATATTATAGTGATTTATTTTAAGATCACTTTGACCCTGTCCTTTAATTTTGTTCTCCAAAATCATACTAGTCCATTTTTTTTTCTATTTGCATCCTTTTTCAAAGATTAATTAACTTAATTGAAAGACAGGGTTAACAAACAGTGAGGGAGAGACACAGAGAGACAGATTTTTCATCCACTGATTGACTCACAGATGGCTTCAATGGCCTGAGCTGGGCCAGTCTGAAACCAGGAGCCTGGGGCTTCTCCCAGATCTCCCACATGGGTTCAGGGGCTCAGGCCTTACCTAGGCCATCTTTGACTGCTTTCTCAGGCCATTTAGCTGGAAGCTGGGTAGAAGTAGAGCAAACAGGATGTGAACCATCACCCATATGGGATGCTGGTGTCACAGGCGGCAAATTTTGCCCTCCACATGTCAGCACTGGTCCCCTTTGTGCATTCTTTTCTTTTTTTGTATTTTATTTTAATTTTTATTAATTTTTAATAGATTTAGTGTGGTTTACAGATACAATTCTAAGAACATTTCCTCTTTCCTTCCCTTCTCCCACTCTGCTTCCTTCTTTTCTTTTTTCTTTTTATAGTCTTTGAGACAACATACTTTAAATTTATATCACAGTAAAAATGCTTAATATTTTCACTGAATAGGAAGTTTAAGAAGTCAAAAGCAGAAACACCTTTGGCAGAAATAGACAATAGCTGTAAACAATTGAATGGTAAAATGACCTTTGCACTCATATACAATAAATTTTAAAATTATCACAGATTATGAAAACTATTGATCTGACAAAGGTATCAGTTTTACAAAACTATTTGCAGCAGTACTGATACAACTTTAAAAATCTTTTTATTTTAGTTTTGATAATTTTTAGACATTTGATTATGGTACAAAGGGTTAAGGGCTAGACCATTGTTTTGACATTCTCTTTTTTTCTTCCTGTATCTGGGAGGAGGGAAGAGATAAGGAGAAAAGCCACACCCAGTCTCCCAACCAACCCTGGGTTACTGATGTGGGGCATGCTCTGAGGGTCCTGCTCAAGTGGTTTTGATTTTGCCACTCCTGTCATGTTGAAATCTCTCCAGAATCCACTGGCTGACACAGTTCACCTTAGTCTCCATTTGCCCAACTATTCACTGCCAAATCTTGGCTGGGGTTGTTGATTGATTTGTTCTGTCCTCCATCCTCTCTATGGTACCAGGTGTCCTCTGCAGGCTCCTGGGTACTGCTATATCCTCCATGTGCATCTGTATGTGCTGTTGTACTACTCCGCCTAAGCCACTGAGGAGGCCCAGCTCTGACACATGCATTCTACAGTCAGACTGTAGAAGCTGCAGTTCACTCCATTGTTGGAGTTCTGAGACTGGTGGTTCAGCTGGGCGGATTCCCAAAGACAACTCATCTGAGTGTGCATGTCAATATAGGGTCCAGCCCATTCTGTCGCCCAAATCTGCCTGTGTATGCACTGGTAGTTGCAATTGCTGGGTCAGTTCCGTTTCCAGCTCTGTCTTCTATGCAAACTAATGGGTGTTGCAGTCCAGCCCAATCCTGCCCACACAAACCAGTGGGAGTTGTAGCCTAGTTGGAGAGACCTGCAATAACTCCTACCAGGCCTGCTCCCTGCCCTGGTTTCTGTGTTTGCCAGCATGTATGGCAGACTGGTCCAGTCTGTCCCACATCTCATTCTGCTCTTGTACATGTCAATGGGCATTGAAGCCTAGATCACCCAACCAGCCTCACTTTTCAGTCCACACTGGTGCCAGCAGGTGCCACTCTCCATCAGGCCATGCCTACCCCTAGTCCTGGTTTCCATGCTCACCAGTGGTAGTTGCAGCCCATCAGAGAGGTGTCCACTATTTCCCTCATGGGCTCACTCCCACTCATGGATCTTGCATTCTCCAGGTGGTTCTGCAGTTTAGCTTGACAGAGTTTGTCCCCCAAGGCACCATCTGCTAGCTGATGCTGCGGCAAAGCCCAACCAACCCACACCCACTCTGGCTTATGCATGTACCAGTAGGTACAGTCTACCCAGCCTGGCTTTCCCCCAATCCAGCTTACATGCAGGCCAACAGATGTTGTAGCCTTGCCTGCCCCCAATCCCAGCTCTTACACTCACTGGTGGGAATAGTGATCCAGCAGGGGAGCCCCCTGTAGCTCCCCTACAGGGTTTGCCCACTCTCCTCTGGGTCTTATGTGTGCTGGTTGGCTGCTATGACCCAGACTGGTATGGCCCATCTTACCTCGGCATTTGCCAGTGGGTGCTGTAGCCTGGCCCAACCTGGCCCACCCCCAGTTCCAGCTCATGCTGGTGGAGACTACAGCCTAGTCAGCCCAGCCAGCCCCCAGTCCTGGCCCTCATGTGAACTGGCTGGTATTGCAGCCTGATCTGACATGACCCACACACCATTCTGGCTCTTGGATTTACCAGTGGGTGATATGAACTGGCCCAGTCTGGCTCATCCCAGACCTGAGCCAAAGGTAAGTCCATGGATGTCATAACCTGATCTGGCTGCTCCCTTTCTTGGTGCTTGTGCTCACCTGTAGAGACTGTGTCTCAACAGAGTTGCCAAGCTCCTCCATCAGAACCTCTCCCAATACCAGATCTCGGGCACACTGCGGGGGTCCATAGGCCAACCCTACTCAGTCCACCTCCTGCCCTAAAAGGATCAGAGGCCTTTCCTGACTGGCCCTCACTCTGGTTCTTACTGTTGGGTGCTACAGCCCAGCCAAACCTAGTCCACACCCAGACACAGCTCATGCATGGCTCCACAGGGGCAGAGACCTGGTGCAGCCCATCCTGCATCCATCCTGTTTCTCACGAGCACCAGTGGGTGCTGGAACCTAGTCCAGTCCTGCATACCCCAGACCCAGTCCACACCTGTGTCAAGGGACACTGTGGAAATGTTTAGACCAGACTGCAGCCCCCACGCTCACTAATGGGAACCACAACACAGTCAGGGTATCCCCGTTAGCTCCCCAACCAGGCCTATTCCCAGCCACAAATCTTGTGCCTGCCAGTGGTTGCTCTGACACAGCTTGGCATAGCCACTCACCTGTCTTGGTGTTTGCCTTGAGATGCTGCAGCCTGTCCTGGCCCAGCTTGCTCTCAGCCCCAACTCTTGCTGGCAGGTGCTTGCAACCCTGCTCAGCCTGCCCTCATCTCTGGCTCATGCAAACTGGTAGGCATGACAGCCCAGCCTGGCATGACCTGCACTCCATCCTGGTTTCTGCACTTGCCAGTGGGGTATGGCTTATTCAGCCCTGCCCAGTCTGCCTCCTTCCAAAACCAACTCACACACTTGCTGACAGATGGAGCTACCCTGCCCAGCCTACCCAACACCCAGGCCTGGACCACTTGCTCACCAGCAGGAGCCATGACCCACCAGGGGAGTTTTCCAAGTTCCCCTGCTCAGACCACTCCCAGACCCAGATCCCATGCATGCCAGTGGGTGTCAGGCCCTTATTCATTATGGTCTGCCCCATCCATCCCAGTTTTTGAGTGAGCTGGTGGATGTCGTAGCTTGGCCCACCTCATACCCTGTTTTAGGGTGCTTAGGCAGGTGCTGCAGCCTGGCCCTGCTTGCTTGTTCCCAGCCCCAGGACTGGAGAGTGTTGGTGAGTTTCATGATCATGCCTACCTCAGCCATCACCATTGCAACTCTTAAGCTATCCAGCAGGACTTGTAATTCCATAGGGTTGGGCCCACATATCCCCCACAGAATCTACCCCCGGACTTGGTTCTCTTGTGTGTTGATTGGTATCATGCCCAGCCTAATGTGACCAGTCCACTGTTCCGACACTCACTGTCAGGTACTGGGGTGTAGTCCTGCCAGGCAGACCCCCAGCCCTAGCTTTTGTGTGAGCTGGTATGTGGTGGTCAGCATTGTTCCGTGCTAACAAGCCCATCTCAAAACTCCCATGTGGGCTGGTGTGTTGGTCTGACCCATAAAGGTCTTCTGGTCTCTCCCCTTCAACCACCAGGTCTCAGTCCTCTTGCTTACCTGCAAGTACAGTGGACTTGTCGTTGGGAGTCTTTCTGAAGTCATTCCTCACCTACACATGCGGTGGCCTTTTCCAAGGATGTCCCTCAGCAGTAATTCCTCTTCTGGGCATGAATCCACAGGTCATCGCTCACCCTCACCTGTGCGATCCCCCAATCTCCCTGCAAAATCCACAACCCCAAGTACCCAGAGTACACCTGCAGGTGGCCCTGAGGCTGGGGGCCCCGCCTGAGTGGCCTCTGACCTGGGTTGAGGGAGATGCCCCCTATCCCCACCCTTCCATGACACGATTTAAAACTTCTATCACTTTTGTGTTGTCATTCATTTTTAAAAGTTTTCTTTTTTTTTTTTTTAATTGGGAAGGCAGATTTACAGAGAGAAGGAGAGAGAAAGATCTTTGATCTTTGATCTCTTTCCCAAATGGCCTCAATAGCCAGAGCTGAGCTGATCTTAAGCTAGGAGCTTCTTCTGGGTTTCACACGTGGGTTCAGGGTCCCAAGGACTTGGGCCATTCTTCTCTGCTTAACTAGGCCAACAAGCAGGGAGCTAAATGGGAAGTGGAGCAACTAGGACATGAACCAGCCATTGCAGGTGGAGGGCCAGTTGAGCAATCACACTGCCCCCCTGAAATTCCTTCTTGTTCGGTAACATTGAGTAAGACTCCGTGGAAATAGTGTCTCCAGTTTTTTCCCTAAATCTCACTTTTAATCATCTGTACATTTCTCTTGATGTGAGTGTCTCTGTGTGCGCATGCCCATGTGCCTGGCACATACAAGATGAGGACTTTAGCCACCAAACTACCTTGCCAGGCCCCTAAGTGGGCTTTCATTCCTCCAACAGTGTCTGGGCATTTCAAAGGAAATACCTATCTTGGAAGATGTTTTTCTGGGGTGAGTCACTAAGTCAGGATCCCTTTCCTCCGAATGAGAACACTAACATGGGGTCAGATATGCAGCAGTCAGACACTGGGAAACATTCCTAGTTCAGTTCTCTGGCCCATCTGTTGTCCTCTGTATAATCCAGCAGACATTTCCAATTTATCAATAATAAGGAGACAGTGTTATTCAGTAGAGAAAGACCAGGACGTGAATTTGCTAAGAAACAGCATCAAATATTCTTGATCAGTTACATCTAGATGTTCTGAATTTTAATTGAGTCCTTTCCTCTCCTTTTCCATTGTCCTTCTTTTCTTGTTTCTTTTATTTTTAATATTGTTTACATGGCTGAGAGGGATGCATGGCCATGAGTCCTCTGATTAGGTGGGAAGATCAAATTTAGAGGAAAGTAGGTGAGACACATGTTATAGTCTATTTTTTTTTCCTCCTATGTCTGCAGGGGAAGAGAAAGGGGGCTACTCCTTACTGTCAAACTACATCAGCACCCAAAAATGGGGGAAAGTCCTTTGAGGACACCCTGGAGACTCTGATGTGGGGAAGAGTGTTCTGAGAGAGTGACTTGAGTGGTTTCAATAGGCCTGAAATGCTGTTGGTTTTATTGCTCCAGAGTTGAGAAAATCTTTCCAAGGTGTATTGGTTGACAAAATCCACCTTAGTGCATCTGCATACCTAGGAACATGCTACAAAGGTTGGCCAGGAGAATTATCCAACTTGTTCTGTTTTCTATTCTCCAACAAGGCAGTTAAAGTACCCTGCTGGCCTAAATGAGCTGGCCATCATGTCCAGCATGTGCATCTGGGCATGCTGTTCATTGCCCAGGCATCAGCAACTGAGGAGGCCCAGTCCTGATACATGCACTCCAAAGTTGGACCACACATCTTGTGATTTTCCCTGTGGCCAGTGTCTGAGTCCAGCAGTCCAGTCAGGGAGTCCCCCAAGAAATGGGGTGACCTCAGCCTTGACTCCTACACACACCAACCAGTGCAGGGTCAGGTTGTCTGTTGGCACCTGCCAACACACGTACCGCTGGATGCATCTTGAACAGTTCTGCCTCAGCCAAACATCTGACGTGAGTCCATGGATGCTGTGGCCCAGCCCAGCCATCCACCGCAGAGTTGGTTCTCATGCCTATCAGAGGGTGCTGTGATCCAGCTGGGTAGATCCCAGTAACTCCCACAAGGTCTGCCCTCAGCCCGGTTTTTGTGCATATCAGTGTTTGCTGTGGCTAATCTGACCCAACCCACATCCCACTTGGGTCGCATGCATGCCCATGAATGCTGTGACTTAGCTCAGCTTGAACCACCCCCAGACCCAGCCCTTATGTATGCTGATAGGTGCTTCAGCCTTGTTCAGCATGGCCTGCCCCCAGCCCTGGTTCTTGTGCTCACCAGTAATAGGTACAGCCTAGCAGGGACAGGCCCACAGTTGCCCTACCATGCTTTTCCCCCAGCCCTGGATCTTGCACCTGCCAGGGGGTACTGTGGTCCAACCTGACATGACTTGTACCCAGTCCCAGCACTTCCCAGCTGGCACTTCCTAGTTCGTCTGGCCTGTAGTATTCTAGCTCTCATGCATGCCTGTGGATACAGCAGCCTACCCCAGACCTACCTCCCTCCGGAATAGCTTGTCACTTGTCCCAGCTCTCATGCTCACTGGTGCTGGTAGCAGCCCAGTAATCCCTAAAGTTCCCCTATCAGGCCCACTTCCAGCCCCAAGTCATACATGTGCTAGCAGGTGCTGTGGCCTTGTTTGAGATGGCCCACCTTCATTCTCAGCATTCGTCATCAGGTGCTACAGCTTGGCTCAGCCTAGCCCACCTTCAGTCCCAGCTCTTGCTGGCAAGTGAAACAGCCTAGCACAGCCTGGCTCACTCCCAACCCTCATGTGAACTGGTGAATGCTGCAGCCTAGCCTGGCCTGTCCCACACCTATCCTGGCTCTCACAAGCACCAGAGGGTGTTGGAGCCCAGCTCAGTTTGGCCTGCCCCCAGATGCAGCCAATAAGCATGCCAATAGATACTGCAGCCTTGCCCAGCCTGTCCACCCGAAGCCCCAGTTCTCACATGTATCAGCAGGAGGTGCAGCCCAGCAGAGGAATCCCCAGAGTTCCTAGCTCTGGGTCTTGCACATACTGGCAGGTGCTTTGACCTATCCCGGCATAGCCCACAGTTTGTTGTGGCCCATACTCTGTCCTGGCTCTCATGCATGCCAGGAGTGTGGCCTGGACCAGCCTGGTCTATCCCAAGATCAGCCCACACAAATACTGATGAGTGCTGCAGCCTGGTCTGGCCTGGCCTACCACCAGCTCAGGCTCCTATGCTCCCCAGAGTGAACTGCAGAATAGGAGAGAAGTTCCCCAAGTTCCCTTACCGGGCCTACTCCTAGTCTCAGTGAGATCTCACATGTGCCAGAAGGGTCAGCGGCCCTGCTTGGCACAGTCTGCCCTCAGCCCTGACTCTTGCATGCTTGGTGCGTTGGAATTGTTAGACTCGGGGAGAGTCCAACCCCGTGGAGGGGAGCCACACCGTCATTGGCAAAACAAGTCAAACGCAGAGGCTGCAATAAGCATGAGGATTTTATTGAGCATTCGCGAATGGGCAACAGAGTCTCTGGAGGCACCCAGGACTCTGCGCACCTCACAAACATTTTGGAACAGTTTTTATAGGGCAAAATCATAAACTGCATAACAGTCAGCATTTCTCACTTTCAGACTAGATAGCCCGGGGTTCCCTTAACTTTGTATATTTTCTCAATTG
The DNA here is from genome assembly GCF_017591425.1 of Ochotona curzoniae. Classification (NCBI taxonomy): domain Eukaryota; kingdom Metazoa; phylum Chordata; class Mammalia; order Lagomorpha; family Ochotonidae; genus Ochotona; species Ochotona curzoniae. The sequence goes on from NW_024466975.1 coordinate 1,112,491, forward strand.
TTGACAGTCTATATTCCTCGTCTTAGGGCTAGGTGACCCGGTACTTTCTCACTTTCTTATCCATTACATTCTTGCGTTGGCCTTGCTTCTTTATCTTCTTTATTCCTGTAATTGTCTGACTCATTTCTGGGAAACTAAAACTTTACTTGTTTCATGAAATGACTTTTCTATACTTATTCTAACATGACCCTACTCTTGCTCAGCAGAAAGCAATATACAGAAGCAGAATCAAGTGGTTATTCTAAACTCTTACAGAATCACAAAGGCAAGTGCTGATGGGTGGGAGGCTGGGTGGGGCTTCTCCCTTTGTTTGTCCCTGACCCCCGATACAGGGGGGAAAATGGTGGTATTAGTGTAGAAACAGTGGTGTTACCCACTTTCCTGTAGCCCTTGACCCTTTGTACCCTAATCAACTAAATAAGATTAAAAAAAAAAAAGGCAAGTGCTCTCCCATAACTGTAAATACACCGGGGTGGAGCTCCGCCCCCAGCTCCCATGTCAGTGCCCGCTGTGCCCCTCCAGCTGAGGGTTCCCATTGATGGGCAGACCTCGGAGCCTTCGAAATCACTAGGGAGGGCCCGGCGCGGTGGCGCAAGTGGTTAAAGGTCCTCGCCTTGCACGCCCGGGATCCCATATGGGCGCCGGTTCTAATCCCAGCAGCCCCGCTTCCCTTCCAGCTCCCTGCCTGTGGCCTGGGAAAGCAGTTGAGGACGGCCCAAAGCTTTGGGAACCTGCACCCGCGTGGGAGACCCGGAAGAGGCTCCTGGCTTCGGATCGGCATAGTATCGACCCGTTGCGCTCACTTGGGGAGTGAATCATCGGATGGAAGATCTTCCTCTCTGTCTCTCCTCTCTGTATATCCGCCTTTCCAATGAAAAAATAATTAAAAAAAAAAAAAAAAAGAAATCACTAGGGAGATCAATCGGGGGTCTGGTAGGTGGTTTCACCGTAGCGCTAGGGGAGTGCTGGGCTGCTGGCTTTCTGCCCGCCAATCTGGGCGTCGGCTTCCCGACTTATACCGCCCCCAGCCACTTCCTTCACGGGTGACTCACAGTGCGCTGTGCTCGCTGACACAAAAGGCCATTTCCGTTTATATAAACACCAACTTGCAGCAGTTCCTTCCGCAGAAATACCCTCCTTGCCAGCCCCGTGCTTGGAAGAGCAGTTACCAAATAGGCTTGGGTAAAACCGGACAGGCCAGGAGCGGGGCCTTAGCACTCTGGTGTCTGCTCCTGTGGCTGTGGGATGCATTGGAGGCAGCAGGTAAGGTGGAGAGCACGGGGGACACGGTGGGATGCTGAGGCCTGCCTGCAGGTACAAGTGGTTTGCGGTGGCGCAGCGGTCTCCAGGTGGACTCAGAAATTTGAGACTCGTGGGTAGAACAGCAGGTGGATGTCCTGAAGACCTCCTGTGTTCAGGGCAGCATTCCCACAAACCGTGTGTACAAGACTGTAAGAATTTGGGTGTTAGGGCCGGGCCATAACCGAACGTGGACATAACAACTTTCTGATTGTGCTAGATCAGAGATGATCGCGGTATTGTGGATGAGGACGTGTGTGGGCACCAGGGGTCATGAATAGTGACCCTTCGGCGCTCAGGATGAAGCAGAGGAGATGAATGAATTGTAGAGACATTGTCAGAAAAGTCACTGGAGCCATTTAGAAAACTTTGCCGCATTATTTTGGAGGCCACAGTGCCACGGTGCCAATCCGAGGTTGTAATGAAGTGCCCATTAGGGCCTGGGTGCTTCAGTCCTGTTCCTGGACTAAACAGGGAGTTGAAGCTGATGATGGGTGTGTGCCAAGCCATGGGCCCTGACAGAGGAAAATGAAACTGTTCCTGTTGACTGTGAAGAAAACCACAAGAAAGAGGAAGAGGAATCAAAACTTTCAGTGAAAAAATCAGTAAGAGACACCCCAGACCAAAGAGCACACAGTCAGAGCACACCACCAGAGACAAAACCCTAAGGAACCCTTCAAAAATCAGAAAAACTTTACAGAGGAACCCGAAGGACCCCCATCTGTAGCAGGTATTTAAGCCTACAGGCCAGAAAGTGGAGGCCAATTCCTCAGTTAAGGGGAGAATCGACCCTGGGGTGGAGGGAAGCTCTATAAGAAAACAGTGTAGGGACAGTGTGGTGCTGTGGCAGGCTTGGGCCTGATTCATGTCCCGCCTGGGTAAGGCCTGGGAAAGCAGCAGAGGATGGCCCATAGCCTTGGGCCCCTGCACCCACATGGGAGACCCTGAAAGCTGCTGGCTGCTGGCTTCTTCTTGACTCAAGTCTGGCCCTGGGGGCTGGTTGCGGACTGAACCAGCAGACGGAAGACCTCTCTTTGTCTCTGTCCTTCTCTGTGTGGAATTCTAGCTTTCAAATAAAAATAAAATGAATCCTGTAAGAAAACAGCAGAAAGAATTTGTTAAAATTGTGCATCTGACTTTATTTCTGTAACTGTTGATATCTGGCTGTCTTCTTTGGAATAGGGAGTGAGTTCGTTCCCTTCCATGTTTGATAAATGTTGTCCAGATCTGTGCCAAGGATATATTATTCAAAATGTCTCTTTAGTCGTTAAAGATGAAACTCTGGCTTTTGGCTTGTTTGTTTCTAAGATTTCTGATTTGAAAAGCAGAGCGATAGAGAGAAGGAGAAACAGAAGTATCTCCTATCCACTGGTTCATTCCACAACAAGCCACGATGGCCAGAGCTGGGCTAGTGTGAAGCCAGGAACCTGTGGATTCCTAGGAGTTCCACATGGGTGCCAGGCCCAAATACAGGGGCCATCTTCTTCTGCTGCTTTCACAGGCACATCCACAGGGAGCTGAATCAGGCTTGGTGCAGCCAGGACATGAACAGGCATCTATATGGGATGCCCATGGTGCTTTTAGCCACCACAGGATAGCATTGGCACCTCTGCTTATTTTTCAAAAAGGTCTTCTGAAGCTTCGTATGCCACTGCCATACATCTCATGTTTAGAACAGTCTCTTGAGAACATCAAGAGGCCACATTGGGCGGCTGTCTTAGACCAGGTAAGTCTGTGCAAGTGTGCTCCATGTTGTTGCTCAGGTGATTAATTTGTCAAATAATCATTTGTCAGAACGTAGCCCCCAAGTTCATGGATGCATGATTGCATGCAGAAATTGATAACAAATGAAAAGGAAAGTTACTATAAAAATTGCTGTTAATTTCTACTGCCTCTTCCTGAAAAGACCTTGCATACTTGTTCAACAAATCTATGTAAATGGGTTTGTTGCTCATGTTTTAACCTTAGCCTGCCCTGTGTTAGGCTGAGATGGGCAAGACTGGATGTGTACATTTTTAATAGTCTCCAAAAAATGATGAGATTCATCCCTTAGCAAGATGTAGAGCAAACAGGCTTGCTTAGTGCTTTGGTTACACCTCAGAGCCCCCTGACATAGCTAAAATGAATGGCCTTCATGGTTGTAGCAGCAAAATTTTATCTTGATGTCACATGTGAGTTGAATATAAACTATCATGTGTATCTCACGAGATTGGACTGCTATTTTATGACAGTGTTGCTGCCTAGTTTGCCCATATACTATTCGAGAGAGAATTAATGCGATTTAAATGTATAAGCTGTCTAAATAAGTTACAATGAAAGTGTGGTTATCTGTGTTTTCCTTTTTCTATAAGAGTAAATAAATCTCAGCTACCTTCTTTAGAGAAATTGCTGGGCTGCTTCCAGAACCCAAGGAAATCAGAAAGCCAAGCAGACCACCTTGCAAGAGAAGGACAAAGCTGCAGAGGCTTTCCTGTGTGTTAGGGAGGGGCTGAAGGTGTCAGAGCAGGAATGGCCAGAAGGCAGAGAGAACAAGTGGGCCCTCCTGTGATGCACAGCACTTGCTTAGCCCAGCTGAGAAGTTGTGCTGAGCTAGAAAGCAAGAGTGGTAAGGAAAGAGACAGAGAGCATTGCATTGAGTTCTTTATTGAGAGACCTACAAGGTTGTCAGGTGTAGATAATCTTTTCATTAACCTTTGCTGGCGAGCATGCTTACTGCTCAAAAAGCAATAAAAGCCAAAATGTGTTGATTCCTCAGAGGAGAAGCAGGCTGTGTTGCAAGGCCGCAGAGAGACCAGGTGGCTGGAGTTGTCTGTGCCCACTCTTGGGAGTATGTTTAAGACAGATATCACATCTTCACCCTTCACACATACAGAGAGAGAGAGAGAACTTGAACTTCTCATTCCTGTAAGAGTTGCAACTTAATGGGAGGATAAGAGGTCCAGGAATCAGTATGAGCTCATTCCACACACCAAAAAAATCTTTCTACAAATCCTTTATTCAAATTTCATATGGGGCTATTTCCTGCTGAAGAAGCCCCACCTGGCTGATGCTTTCACTTGTCATCCTCTGCTCTTCCTCATACACTGTTTGGTTAGAACTCACCCTCCTGGGGTGTTCATCAGCCTTATGCTTCATTGCGTGCAGCCAAGATCCCGCTGTATGGGCCTGGAATTGAAGCCCTCTGCTTTTGAGTTATTACAGGGCAATGGACAATGGACCTGTGTCCTGAATCATTCCCTGTCCACTTCATGAAGTTGTGCGTTTGTAGTTATGTGGTTCTGCATGGAGTTGCAGGCGTGTTTGTGTCAAGGGTCTCTGTGTAACTGAGTTCTCCTGTTTCCACAGGATTTCGGGTGGAGATGGCAGGGAGGACTCAGACCGTGTTTCTCAACGACAACATCACCATCACCTGCAAGATCCCTGGTTCTCCCGCTCTGGACATCAGCACTGTGGGTGTTGTCTGGTTTGTGAGGAAAAAGGAACAGAGGAGAAAGTTCCTGTGTTTGAGTATTATGGAGATCACGAGAAGGCATACCGAACTGGAGCCAACATCTCTCCGGAGAAGCTGATGAGGGGAGAGGCCTCACTGCACCTGCCAGCCATTCAGCTCAGTGATGCTGGAGAGTACTTCTGTAAGGTGGTGGTCACCCCTGAGATGGATGAGAAAAGTGTGCAGCTGGAAGTTGTGGGTGAGTGCCTGAGGGCAATGCCCGGGATCCCGTGGGGCTGCAGGTGCAGAGTGGGATGGATGTTAGAGGCTGGTCTGGGGACCCACCGTGGGCTAGAGAGCTGGGCTTTGGTGGGTGGTGAGATGACTCTGGGCAAGGTGTGAAGCCTCTGAATCTCGGTGCCCTTGCTAGAAACAAATGTGATGGCATCTGCCCAGGAGGAGTGGGGAGAGATGGCATGTTGGGAAGATGCAGGTGAAATGTTGGATGTGCTCCTGTCCATGACACATAGTGAGTGGAAGACAGCAATAGTGGTTATTGCATTATTCCCACTGGGTGTGGGTTGTCATTTTATCTGAGCAGGTTCCTTGGGGAGGCAGCTGGGAAAGAGGGTTGCTAGACTGTGGTCCCCTTCAATTTTTGTGCTTCTAAGTGAGTGAGATAAACATTTAGCATCCTTGCACCTGGATTTCCCATTTCCAAAAAGGGATTCTTAGGAAGATGTTATGCAAGATGTGCAGTGGAGTGAGGTATGATGAAGCCTGACAGGACAGACACATCCCCAAATTCCATCTTGAGCTCCAGTGTGGTGTGTTACCCAGCAGTCTGGTGAATAGATGCTGGTGAGATGGGGAGAAAAGGAAACTCTTGCAGACAGTGACATGAAAAGTGTTTGAGCCCTTGTGGGGAACAGTAGGAAACATCTTTAGATCAACTGAAATAGGAGGTCAGGGTTGGGCCTAGCAGTTAAGATGGCTGCATGTGGGGTCCGTGTTGTGTCATGGTGTGTTGTGCCCCTGGCATCCCTTAAGGTTGCTGGTTTAGTGCAGCTGCACCTCTCCCAAAGTAGTTCCCTGCTCTTGTTCCTGGGAAAGCAGCCCAGTAGGCCTGAGTGCTAGGGCTCCTGCCATTCATGTGAGAGACCCAGGATGGAGGTCCTGGCTTGCATCTTCAGCCTGGCTTAGTCCTGGTTTGTGTGTTTATCTGGGGACTTAGCAATGTATGGGAGCATGATTCTCTCTCTGCTTTGCTTTGACTTTCATAAGCATACATAAGTAAATCTTTAGAAATGTGCATTGTAATACTTCTATAAGCATTAAAATGGAGAGACTCAGAAGTGATGGTAACTAAAATGAAGCAGCCACTGAGACTTGCTGCTTGTTCAGTTCCCTGATGCTCCCTGGCTGCACTTAGTGGTAGGTAGCTGGGGCAGCATAAGGGAGTACTAGGACTGGATTTTTGAATAGCACAAGTGGTTTTCTCACACTTAGAAAACTGTATTTCAGGAAAGGTGTCAATGGTGTTGCTTTCTTTTGAGTTCTCTTGCCTTTGGCCTTTTTCTCTCTGTCTTCCTGAGTGGGTCCTTTGAGGCCCTGATGTGAAGTGCGTTCCAAGGCTGTTACTTGAATGGTCTTAATGGTTCTGAGAGGTTGTGGGGCTTTGCTACACCAGAGGTGCCAAATCCTTCCTGGGACTATTGGCTGTCCCTGTCTACCTCACAGTGCTCACAGGCCTAACTGCCTATTGTAGAACCTGGCCTGTTTGGTGCTCAAGCTGTACCCTTTCCTTTTTGTGAGTCCTCAGAGTCTTGTGTTGACTTCACACAGATGGTTTCCCTTTTTTTGTGCGTCATCTGTGTGTTGTCCAATGCTGCATGAGGGTCAGTCCTGAGGTCCCTCATTCCTGCCAGAGTATCTCTTCATTTAGTTAGCTGTTAGTGTTTTTTGTTTGACAATTTGCAGTGTTCCTCAAATAGATCCTGTGTGTGTGTGTCTCTCTCTCTGTGTATATATATATATATGAATATTGTATGTGTCCCTCTCTATATATTTATATATATACACATTTTCATAATTAATTTGTGAGGCAGAGAGAAAAATGAGAGAAAAATATCCTACTTTCTTGTTTATTCTGAAATGTATGCAGCAGGCAGTAGACCAAATTGAGAGCTGACTCAGTCCTCATCCCCTTTTGAATTTAAAGGATCCCAACTACTTGAGCCATCACCACTGCCTTCTAGGGCAGCAAAAGCAGGTAACTGGAGTCAGGGCTTGGTGCAGTGACTGAGCCTGAGTACCCTGATATGGGGCACAGGCATCCTAACTTGCATTTGAGCAACTAGGCTAAATGCCCACTTCGGACATGTGTAAAAGTAAAGTACGTCATTATTTTAATCTCAAAGTTCAGTTGATCAATGCTGTTCTGTAGACAAGTAATTGATTTTGTACATGGGCTTCATATCATTGAGGTTGCTGCTATCCTTACTAGTTCGCAAAGCCTTTTTTCTTGTTTTTTGGTTGAATCTTTGAATTTATATATATGTAAATCACATTATCTGTGAATTAATATAGCTTCATTACACTTTCCAAGTCTTTGATATCCCTGTACTATTTTGCTGGTCTGGACTTCATTGCAATGGACTAGGAATTAGAGGGAGCATCCTGCCTGCTCCTGAAATTTTTTACTTTCTTCCTCAGGATGTTGGCCATAGATTTTAGGTAAAAGTTCTTTTTCAGCTTGAGGAATTTCTCTGATGCCGCACATTGTTCTTTGTTTTGTTTTGTTTTTGTCATATGGATGGATATTGCTCTTGCCAAACAGTGATTCTGCCATCTCTAAGTGGAGCTGCCATCTGATCATGGTACATGGGCTTTGTATTCCCAGCCATCACAGGCGAGTCCAGCCATTCTGGAAGGGCAGGGCACACTTGTCATCCTCAGGACACACTTTGATGGATGTGTGCTTCCAGGGAGTTGCTTTCACCACATTTCAGTGAATCTGGAATGACCAGACCCTCAGTTCACATGGCCAGACCAACCTTCCATGCATTCAGATGATATAGGCTTCATCTGGATGTGTTGTTTCTAACTGAAACTATGTAACAGAAATTAGGAATCAATGAGCATTGTGTCCCACAACAGTGCTCTAAGACTTTCTGCAGATTCTCCCAGATGTGTAGGAAGCAAGATGTGTGAGGAGACTCAGCTGCACTCATACTGTGAGCATTGGGCTCTAGCATGGTGGCATGCTGCTGGCACTGGCCTTGACATTTAGTCAAAGCAGAGTCTGATTCAGTTCACTTGTTCTTCCTGATGTGTTTCTCTGTGTCAGATATCAGGTGGGTAATAAGCTTGTCCTTGCCTCTTTTTTTTTTCAGGCAGAGGAGAGGAGCAGTTCTGCCTTATGGTTAAACATGACCAGTGGCTGGTCTCCTTCCTTCCTTTCTTTCTTTCTTTCTTTCTTTCTTTCTTTCTTTCTTTCTTTCTTTCTTTCTTTCTTTCTTTCTTTCTTTCTTTCTTTCTTTCTTTCTTTCTTTCATTTTATTATTATCATTTTATGAAGCAATTCCATATTCCCTTAGCCCCTCTCCAATTCCTTCCCCTCCCCCACCTAGTTTCTCTATATCATTACTAACATATAGTTCTTCATACTCAATCATATGTCCATCATTGTGGGCATGGACAATGGCAGAGAGTCCAGCATCCTATTGTCAAGATATAGTAAACAGTTTCATTGTAAGTCCATCTTTGTCTGGAAACAGAAATGCATACCACACTGCATTCTCACATCTGGATGTTGGTCTCCATTTCACAGCTACTGTACATCACGTTAAATGAAAAGTCATGATACAAAGTCAAAAATAGAAAGAAAAATAGAAATTTACAATGCCATGAAGTTAAATGACATGTTACTAGATATGACAGTCTCCATTACACAGCCACTATACATCCCCTTAAATGAAGAGCCACAAAATCAACATCAGGGAGAAAAAAGAAATTAACAACACCAAGAAGTTAAACAACATGCTATTAAATGTCTAATGTGTAGCTAAAGAAATGAAAATCAAGAACCTTCTTGAGGAAAATGATGCCACTGCATGATCTATGAGTCATTGAATGATTTAATCAGAAGGAAGTGTTTTGAAGAGATGATACCAACAGAAAACAACAAAATCCATGTGATATAGTTTCCGCTGATCTTTGGGTTTTGTTTTTTAATCCAGTCTGCTAATCTATGACGTTTGATTGAGCTTAAGCCATTTACATTCAGAGTTTATTATGTTTGGGTGGAACTTTGGTCCTGTCATTTTAGGAATGGGTTGTTCTTCTGTTAGTCTTCTGTTGTCATTTTACTGAGATGTTCTTCTCATTTGCCTTTGGTTTTGTTGGGTGCTATTCCTCTTCTTTGTCAAGAGAACATCTTGAAGTATCATTTGTAGGGCAGGTTTGGAAGAGGCAAATTCTTTTAACTTTTCTTTATTGTGGAAGAATTTTATTTTATTTTCAAAGGTGAAACAAAGCTTTGCTGGGTATATTATCCTAGGCCGACAATTTTTTTGTTTTAAACTCTGGAATATGTTACTCCATTCTCTTCTTGCCTGTAGAGTTTCCTGTGAGAGATCTCCTGTGAATTTAATTGGCATTCTTTTATATGTCAATTGATTTTTTTTCATGTGCACATTTAAGGATCTTTTCCTTATGTTCAATTGAAGAGAGCTTGATCATCATGTGTCGTGGTGAAGATCGCTTTTGACCAAGCCTGTTGGGAGTTCTGTGCCCCTCCTGGATGTTGTTTCCCAATTCTTTCTCTAGATTTAACAAAATTTTCCCTTATTATTTCATTAAATACATTTGCAAACTCAGCTTCTCTTTCTGCACCTTCTGGGACTCCCATAACTCTTACATTTGGCCTCTTAATAGTGTCTTTCAGTTCTTGAATACTTTTTTTGGCCTGATCCAGCTCTGCTTCCAGCTTTTTGTTTGCTTCCCCCTGGTGACAGGAAATATCTTCCAATTCTGAGATTCTTTCTTCTGCTTGCTTCATTCTATTTTGGAGACTCTTCATTGTACTTTTAATTTGCTCTACTGTGTTCTTAATTTCTGATATATCAGCCTTGATTTGCTTTATTGCTTCCTTAAATTCTTTGAACTCTTGTATGTGCTTCTCATTGTTGATAAGAAGCTTTAAAATGAGTTTTATGAATTCTGTGTCCCCCATTTTCTCGATGTCTTCCTCAGTTAACTCTGAGGTTGGCAAAGGGTTTTGCTCCTTTGCAGGGAGTTTTCAGTAATATTCATTGTGCCTTTGTCTCTTCTTTTGCTCTTGATCATTGTACTTCTGGTTAGCAGAGTCTTCTCCTTGGGGCAGGTTTCTAAGCTCTGTCACCCACAGGTCTACAATACGATTTTACTTATTGCAGTTGGTACACAACTTTTTGCTCTCAGCCACTTGTGCCACAACCTCCAGCGAGTTCCAGGTCTGGGTTCTTATGTTAGATTTCCACCATGGTCTCCACAGCCTCAGCTCTTGGCTCACCATTCTCCACCTCCTGTGATACCGTGCTGAGGCTGCACCATTGTCTCTACAACCTTTCTCCCACTTTCGGTTGGAGCAGGTCCCAGGATTAGAGACACAAAATGTGTCCTATATAGTTAGGTTGTTGGTGGGGCTGATCTTGTCGGAACCTGTTGGACATTAGGTCTGGGTGCCACACGGACATATTTTGACCTGTACGATGCCACAGTCAGTATTATTTTCCTGTGGGACCAATGCAACACACTGAGCTCAGTGAGTTCTCGCGAGATCAGCACATGCACAGTTCACTGTTATCCCCTGCAGTCCCAAAGCTATTGCCACAGTGCGCAAAATGGTGCCTGATGTACCACCACTTCAGTTCTTGATCTGCTGGCCATCAGATCCGAGGGCTACACAGATCTGCCCTGGGTGGAACCCGTAGAATGCCATGTTGATGCAGTTCACTGAGTCAGAAATGAGCTCACTCCCAGCTCAGCGCATGCTCAGTCCTTTCCCTTGCCTTTGCCTCCTTATGCAAAATGGCACCCAATTCAGCTCTAGGGGGCTGACTGGGCTGTGAAATCCACCCTGTTCTCACACTGCCCGTCTGAGATTTGCTGCTCTGTCTCTGCTCCTGGTCAAATCAAAGGGACCAGCAGGACGGACAGTACTTTGTCTGGGTTCACTCCCCAAGCTTTCAGTGAAAGTCCCTTCCCACCTGGTTGTTTCTGGAGTTCCAGTTGCTGGTGGAGTTCAGATTGTCGTTAGTTGAATTTCACTGGAGTGTCAGTCACTGCAACACCACACCATTGTGTCCGCTGCTTTCCTGTGTCTGTCAGTCTCCAGGTGCCCCTCTGCTGTTGTTCTGTCCTCTCCTATTTCCTGGAATATGTCCTCTCTGCTTCATCCTGATTAAATGTTTTTCCATCCGTTTAAACGTGTCCTTACCCTATTCTACCATCTTGATTCTTTCTTTCTTTCTTTCTTTCTTTCTTTCTTTCTTTCTTTCTTTCTTTCTTTCTTTCTTTCTTTCTTTCTTTCTTTCCTTCTTTCCTTCTTTCCTTCTTTCCTTCTTTCTTAGGTTTATTTATTTTGAATACAAAGTCAGATATATACAGAGAGGGGAGGAGACAGAGGGGAAGATCTTCCATCCGATGATTCACTCCCCAGGTGACCACAACGGCTGGTGCTGTGCACTGATCCAAAGCCGAGAGCCCAAATCCTCTTCTGGGTCTCCCATGTGGGTGCAGGGTCCCAAGACTTTGCAGTCCTTTACTGCTTTCCCAGGCCACAGGCATGGTGTTGCATGGGAAGTGGAGCTGCCGGAATTAGAACTGGTGCCTATATAGGATCAATGCACTTTCAAGGTGAGGACTTTAGCTGCTAGACCATGGCGCAGGGTATCAGGGGTCCTCCCGTCCCACGGAAGAAATCACCCGACACTTGAGAGAGTCTCCAAGGCGCTTTATTCCGATCTTCCATTGTGTCCGTTATGACCGTTATGACCGTTATGCTCCAGCCCCTCCCCCGCCAAGCCCCCGCTTAACTGTCAAACCTGTCCAATCAGCTTAAAGATACCCAAGGCACACCAATCAGGGCAAAGGGCCAATCACAGGGCAGGAAATTGTCAGTGCCCCCAACAGCCGGGCCCAGTCCTTGCCTCTTTTACCTGCTTTAGTAAGTGCATGTTTCTCAGGATGATAAGTTGGGCGTGTCTGCTGAATTACCTATGCCCCAATTTCCATCTGTAAAGAGAGTGGGGCTGTCAGGTACTGGGTCCTGTCCTTCTACGGAAGCATTGAGGTGCAGATGTGTATGTGTGGGGTAGGAGTCAGTGAGTGAGGGGAGAAAGAGAGAGTTGAGGATTCGGGGCAAAACTGTGCAAATCCTTCCCCTTGGCAGCTATTCTAAGCAGCTAAATATTTCAGGACCAGGCCCCGGAGAATTCAAGGCAATATACATGCATTGTGTGTATGTCATGTGGCTTCTACCCAGACTCTGTGGACATAACATGGGAGATTTGTCTCCAGAATGTGGCCCAGCCTCTGCCGATATCTGAAGGCATCTTCACTGGTTCTCATGACCAGAATGAGGATGGGACCGTTAATGTCACTAGCTATGTGACACTGAAGTCTCCTCTGGAAATGAAGAGGCCATGTACCTGTGTGTGGTGAGTCACATTTCCCTACACACCACCCAGAGACTCAACCTCACACTGAGTGTGACAGGTAAGCCTCTTTCTGGACATGTTCCCTATTCCATGACTTGAGGCAGTGCAACTTACACCTTGGCTCTCAGGCATGCCAGGTGCTGCACTGGGGATTGAAGGGGAAGGAGGTAAAGCATGGGTGGAGGGAGCAAGCTGGGACAAGACCCAGCTAAACCAGAGTCAGCAGCCGAGACTAAGTCCCTCTCCCCAAGAGCAGAAGATGTGGTCAGCTCGAGTAGAGAGAGTGGTCCAGTGGAAACAGGGCTACTCATCATCTCATGTCTCCGTAAGGTTGGTTCTCAATGGCCTTTGAGGGTTGGAGTAAACTTGCATGCCTATGGAGGAATGGGGACAGGATTGTGTCCAAATACCTGAAGAGAAGGGGCTGGACTGCGTCAGGAAGCAGCCTTGTCATTATCCCTCCCAGCAGGACCAGATCTGCCATAAAATGTTGCCTGGTAGAGGCCAAACAGTAATCCCATCTTATGCCCAGAGCCTGTGCCAGGCAGGTCAGATGCTTAGTGCAACACAGCTACTGCAGAAGTACTCCTGCTGTTGGTGTTGGTGAGAGGGTCGCCATTGAATCCATCATGGTTGTCCTGGTCATGGCCATGGTGTTGTTGTGAATGACTCTGTTGCTAAAATGCATTTTCCTGGATCCAGAAGAGGAAGGGAAGCAGAGGTTCAGGGGTATGTGATCTGGGTGTGCCAGATGAGACCTTGGACGTTCCCAGAGGGAAGAAAGAATTGTTCTTTGGCATATGGGAGTTTGTGGTGGGTTGTTATAAGGATATGCATGCAATGTGTGGAGGAAGCACAAGTGGTAGAAATACGCTGTGTGTATGTTTTTAAGGTTGAAGTGGTAAGTGTGTAAGGGATGTGTGCTGACAGTGGCTGTAGAAGCTTTCAAGCTTTGTGTGGCCTGTGTATGTGGTGTTGCATCTTGCTGTGCATTTCTGACAAGGGTTGAACACACTGACATGTCAAGTTGTATGTGGTAGGAATGGAATAGCTGTGACCTGAGGCAGAGGAAGGGGAACACAAAACACATGTAACCTTGGAGTGGCTGGGTCAATTTTTTGGCCTTACAAGTAGCTTCTTCTTAACATTTTTCTCTTTGTCTCTGCAGACTCTGTGAAGAACAATAACTACAGGATTGTTTTGCCTATTATAACAATGCAGCTTGCTGTAGTTTTTGTGCTGGTTTGCTGCATTTGCAAATGGTAAGGAACCTCTAAGCAAAGTTTTAGCCCTGCATCTTTTCTTTTTATTACATTTCATTTTATAACATCGTTTCATAGGCTCTGAGGTTCCCCCATCCCCTCCCCGTGCCCTCCCCCCATGGTGGATTGCTCCACCTTATTGCAGTATTACAGTTCAAATCCAGTCTTGTTTCTTTCATTGCAAGCATGTGCCATGCATAGAGTCCAGCATCTTATTGTCCAGCTCAATTCAACAGTTTCTTGGGGAGACCAACTCTGGCAGAATATTGTTCCAACCAATTAAAAGCCATAACATAACATCAACAACAGTTTCCAACATTATGGGGTTAATTAACATTGTATTGAGTGACTGATATGTTAGAAAATGCAGGTTCTTAACCACATCCTGTGACTACTTCATTAACATTTCAATTTTAGTTTGTATACAACTGGCTTCTATCTACCTTAAAATGGCTATAGGATACTATTCAGCTGTCTCATGTCTATTTTCATTTTAGTATTTAGCAGTTTATTGTGTTGAAGTTAAATTTTCCTGAACTTGGCAGATTTTAGGATAGTCTAAACTGGCTTATAGCTTTAACAAGGCATATGTCACCAGTTGAGGCACAGAACACTGTAGGGAGGGTGTGTAGAGAAATCCTCCATACCCTAGTTAGGAGTAATTTATTTTCGTGTCCTACCTAGTAAGGTATGTGTGAGTCCCCACTGATCGTTTCCTGTCTAGTTCTAAGCTTTCCTTGTTGTTCTCTGTCTATTCTAATTTTTTTGTTGTTTTGTTTTGTTTTGGGGGGGCTCCGGGGCAACCCTGATGGTCATTGCAAGAGAGGGTGGGGATCCAGAGTTGGAACTAAGTAAGGACCAGAGAAAGCTCCTCTCCCTAGTCCTGAAGGGAGTTTATTGTTCTTCTGTTTCTGCAGACTGCTCAGGGCTCCTGGCTGTTGTTCCAGTGACATTGGGTCCTGCGAGGAGGGATTTGGACTTCTTCTATCCCATGTGGGAGATTCAAATGGGAGTGGATGACCTCAGAATACTCGGCCTCCAAAGGCACTCCAATTCCCCGTTCTCTCCTTGGCAGTTGTAGCCCTGTATCTTTTTTTAAAGATTTATTTTTATTATTTTTTATTGGAAAGGCGGATATACAGAGAGGAGATACAGAGAGGAAGATCTTCCGTCCGATGATTCACTCCCCAAGTGAGCGCAACGGGCCGATACTATGCCGGTCCGAAGCCAGGAGCCTCTTCTGGGTCTCCCACGCGGGTGCAGGGTCCCAAAGCTTTGGGCCGTCCTCGACTGCTTTCCCGGGCCACAGGCAGGGAGCTGGAAGGGAAGTGGGGCTGCCGGGATTAGAACCGGCGCCCATATGGGATCCCGGGCGTGCAAGGCGAGGACTTAACCACTTGCGCCACTGCGCCGGGCCCGTAGCCCTGTATCTTGAAGTCACATCAGGAAGTCTGGGTTTCAGGTATTGAGTGATGCTCACAAGTCCTCAGGATGGCTGCTGGGATTTTGTACATGTGAGTGGTTTTCCTTATGCTCGGGAAGAAGTTATCTATGTGATCCCCACATGGGGCTTGGGGCTCTGGGAGGATGCAGTGGCAGCTGCCCTCTGTCTGTGTGCTGCACAGGCTCCCTGTGAACTGAATCTGAGCATGCCTTTTCCGGCCAGACCTTGTACCTGTATGTGTAGACCAGTATGTGTAAAGCTATAACTGCTGTTATCAAACACTGGGGATGTTGGCTTGGAGAGGGGTTTTCCTTCCTGCAATAGGTTGTATTAAATTAATACCTCCATTGGCCAACTTACTACAGTCTTTCACTGGTCTACAATCTTTCACTTTCATTAGGCTGATGCCTACATGCTTCCAAGTGTTGGTGAAAATGGTTCTAGATAACGAAAACCAAACATGCATGGTTCTGGCAAGGTGGAATGTGAACAGGAGCTGACCAGCTCATTGGAAATGCTTCAGGGAAAGGGGAATGATGTGTTCTTACAGGGATAAAGCTGCTTATCTAGTCAGTGGACTGATTCCTGGGACTAGTTCTCCTGGTTGGAGCAAAGTCAATAAGAGAGCAGGATGTAAAGCTGTTTTCAATTATTTGTAATTGATACATATTTCTGTCTTTTTCCAGCTAGAATTGGAATAAGCATGTATCAACTAATATGACATCAGTTCAGGAAATTGTGGACCAGAACTGAGACATGCGAGTTTGTTGCTTGGAAAGCCAGCCAACCACATCCGTGTGCTGCTTCGAAATTCATTTTTTCCATCTTCATCCAGCTACCTTACCTGAGAAAGCAGTGAATGATGACCAATGCATATCAACCAACCAATCTGGATGGACTTGCTACCTCAGGGCTTTGACTCGATCAGACCTCTGACACTAGCTATGTCTTCCATCATGGACTGCAGCCTTGACTATGTGCTCAATCCTATGACCTGCTTCATCCTATGCAATGAAACAGTAGTGGATGTGTGTCAGTCCCAGCCTAAACCTCAGGAGGCCATGTGCATTCATCCTTGGACTTCTGTGATGCTTCTGACCTTGAGCAAGTGCCTAGTCCAAGCCTGATTGCTGGTGGAAAAGGGAGAGACCAGAAGCAGAGCCACATCATCCTGCTTGCTCTCAGGACACCAGCCTGGATCACTGGAAGCCCTCCAAGAGCACTTGAACACCCTAGCTGTGGTTAGAGGAGCCTCAGAGTCACCTCTCTCCATTGCAGCAGGAATATTTATGTCAAAAAGCCAATGTTTATGGTTTGTTTGTTAGGCAGCATAACTCACTGATAGAGCTCCTCCAGTACCACAAAGTGCCCAAGAAGGTTGGCAGCCACGAAGGTGGGCTGCTGAGGCTCCATTTCTGTCATCACCGAGGATTATAGTCAGGCCACAAGATCTAGGTGCAGTCCCTCCAGGTCTGTGCAGGACCTGAGTTCAGAGTCACCTTCTCCGTGGACTGTACCAGTAAGTTACTGAGCAAGCAGGACTTCCATGTTGGTGTGGCCCAGGCCTTCCCTGACTTGTCTGGTGCCTGAGTCCCTGCCTGCTCAGCCCTCTTTCCCTCCTGTTGCTTCTCCTTCACTGCCATGGTACTCTCAAGGCTTTGTCCTGCTGTTCCCTCTATGCTGGATCTTTCTCTGGAATACCACAATTATTCTCTTATGCCTTGAAAACTACTTCCAAGATGTTCCAAAGTGAGAAAGTGTGGCCTGAAGACCACACTGAGGGAAATGATGTGCACCTACTCTTTGATTAGGAGGAACCATCTGGAGGCTGCTGGCAGGCCACAGAGAGGCAGGTGGCAGAGAGCACAAGGCTTGAGGGAATGCATGTGTAATGAAAATGGCTGCTTCCAGTCCCAGACAGCCTGCCCCTGGGGAGGCTACATGTGCTTTATGCCATAGAACAGAATTCTAGAATACTTTTCTTCTACCTTCTTGCTGGATGAGGAATGAAAGACACAGTAGGAATGGAAGAAATACACTGAATCTCAGTACTCTATTGCATTTCATAGGGTTATTTGTTTGCTAGTCCCCTACCTCTACCTCAATAATGATGGTGTTATAAGTAAAAACACATTGAGGGTTTAAATTGTGAAACAGCAGAAAAAGCTGCAGGTTCAGTCTGGTATCCCATATGGGTACCTGTTGTGGGCTAAGGAGTTGATTAGCGCTGGTTGTAATGGGCAGGAACAGGAACTTGGCTTGTGGCTAAAAACACCTGGATTAATTGGATTTATCTGTATCCAATATCCTGGCTAAATTAGGACGTGGGGGAAGAGTATATAAGGAGAGGTGAAGGAGCAATAAAGTGAGACTTCACAGAGACTTCCACCATCACTGGTCTCCTGTGGGTGCTTCATCCCCAGACCCTCTCCCTGTCCATGTTACTGGCTCTGCTGGTTGGAGCAGGTATCTTGTCCAGTTCCCACTTCTGAACCAGCTCCCTAGTTAATGTCTGGGAAAGCGGGAGAAGATGGCCCAATGCTTGGGCTCCTGTACCTCAAGAGAGGTGGACCTAATCTCACAGCCTAGTTTGCCAGATCAAGAGAATGACATATGACTGTAGTTTTAATGATATGTGACTATTTTAAACTATCAGTGAGTGAAGATTAACCAGTCTACTTTCAATTACTATTTATTCCATTGACCCTTTTTCTTGCTGTACTAATTTATTTAAGTTACTGAATGCTGTTATTTATAGAGCAAATAACACTTTGTCTGCAAGGTAGAATTTTATTTCAGAACAGCAATAAAGAATATACTAAGTGTGAATTTTTCTATATCTTGTCTGCCTTGGCGGGGGAGCTGGTGGTCTGGCAGGAGGACCCTAAGGCCTTTTGGTAGAGCAGAGAATGACATCTCATGGCGAGGAGGCAGGTGACTGCAGGACACGGGCTCACCAGGGCCTGTAGCTGAAGGCAGATGGGACCCAATCCTCCTATAAGATTCCCCAGGCATGCAGACAGATCCGGTTGTTCCCAGGAGGCCCTCTGACTCTGCAAGTTCCAGGCTTCACATTGGAACTGTCACAAGATGCCCGATTCAATGTTAAGTCTCAGGCAGGGATTTCAGGGCAACCCAGACGGTTCTAAGTACACTGTCCCTATTTTTCTTGTAGAGACAAGGAGGATTTGGTGCAGACTGAGGTGGTAGGGGCCATTGGTGCAAAGAACCGACACACACCATTTGTGGGACTGCACAGACAGAGAAACAGGCTTCAGTGAACGGGCTGTGTTTTCCCAGCCACCTATGCAGCTTTGGGGAGCTGGCCTGTGACCTTTATTCAGGGCTCAGTACTTCCCACAGACTTCGCAGCCTTAAGCAGGATGATATGGGTATGGACCTGTGATATGGGAGGAGCAGGGATTAAAACACAACCCTCAGGCCCGGCGGCGTGGCCTAGCAGCTAAAGTCCTCGATTGAACGCCCGGGATCCCATATGGATGCCGGTTCTAATCCTGGCAGCTCCACTTCCCATCCAGCTGCCTGTTGTGGCGTGGGAAAGCAGTCGAGGACAGCCCAAAGCTTTGGGACCCTGCACCCTTGTGGGAGACCTGGAAGAAGTTCCTAGTTTCCGGCATAGCATCGGCCATTGTGCTCACTTGGGGAATGAATCATCAGATGGAAGATCTTCCTCTCTGTCTCTCCTCCTCTCTGTATAACTGACTTTCCAATAAATAAGTAAATCTGTTAAAAAAAAAAAAAAAACAATAAAACAAACAAAAAACCCTCAGTGGCGACTCCTGCTGCTCCTGAGACCAAAATAAGAAACTTAGTGACAAGTACCTTGTGACATGCTGGTTTTGCACAAGCCAGGGAGGCTGCCTGAGGAGCACTGTGGTTCTCACTCCCTTGGTATCAGTGCCCAGAATGAAGTGAGGTCTGGGATAATGATAACGCAGTGCTACACAGCCCGACACTCCAACTGTGCCCTGGCTGGAGTAGACTAGAAGCTGTATAGGAACACTTACTTCCCTTTTTCTGAAGCTAGATAGTACCAGGTGATCTCAGCAAAGAATTTGTCAATGGCCTCAGCTTTGCTGACGGTTACCCCAGCTACCCTCTCTCTCCATGTCTGAAACTTGCCTGGTTCCTCCTTATGCTAAGCCTTAAGCATGAAGGTCTCTTGTGAGCCAGGAAAAGTCTAGAAGCAGTGACCACAATTTTTCTGGGGTTAAGTGGGTTTACTCTGCATGCTGCAGGTGGCACTAGGCCCTGAAATCTGTAGGTGGTGGGCTCTGTCACCAGCAGTTCCAAGTCTTAGATGTCAGAAGCCTTTGTTTTGGACCATCCTAGTTTGCTTTCCCAGACCAATAGCAGGGAGCTGGAT
Source organism: Ochotona curzoniae (assembly GCF_017591425.1). Taxonomy (NCBI): domain Eukaryota; kingdom Metazoa; phylum Chordata; class Mammalia; order Lagomorpha; family Ochotonidae; genus Ochotona; species Ochotona curzoniae. The sequence goes on from NW_024466975.1 coordinate 1,132,016, forward strand.
TGTTAGAGAAGCGAGGACTAGAACTGGGTCCCATATGGAATGCTGATGCCACAGGTGGAGGATTAGCCATTGAGAGTGCACCACAACCCATTGCAGCTCTGTTCAAACTATATATAAACAATTGAATTAGGATTCACTGTGGTAGCCTAGCAGTAGTCCTTGGCCAGCATCCACCAGGATCCCATATGGGCCAGTTTGTATCCCGGCTGCTCCACTCTGCTTCCAGGTCTCTGTTTCCTGTAGCAGAGGATGGCCCAAAGGCCTTGGAATCCTGCACCCTGTATGGGAGAACTGGAAGAAGCTCCTGACTTCAGGTTTTGGATTGGCTCAGCTCGGGCCATTGTGACAGGTTGGAGAGTTAAACAGCAGATGAAGATCTTCCTGTCTGTCTGTCTGTCCTTTTCTCTGTAAATCTGCCTTTTCAATAGAAATGAAATCTTTACAAAATCGGATTTTCAATTGAGAGAGAAGCAGCAAGGCAGACTTTCTGCCACTCTGTCATTTGAGTTGGTTATATGAATATATTCGTATAAATCATCCCAGTGCAATATTTGTTGGGAAGCGTCATTTGAGTTATTATTTGAATGAATTTATTTTCAGTGCTAATAAATGGAGAATCTGGAAGAATTACTAATACTGTGATATTTGTGGATGAAAAGGCATGTGACAGGTGACAAGAATAGGTTATTCTCAGGGCAGGTGGGACTCATGTCTGGATCCCTTGCTTGTCAGGATCAAATGAGCTGGCCATCTTGTCCCCTATGCACCTGGGCATGCTGTCCACTGCATAGGCATGAGCCATCCTGGAGGCCCAGTCCCAGCAGCACACGCACACCAACGTGGGACCACAAATGCTATGATCCTCCCTGTGGTGGGAGTGTTGAGTGCAATGGTCTAGTTAACTAGTTAGTCCTCCAAGAATCAAGAAACCTCCTGTAGAATGACTGAATCTTGCATGTGCCAGCCATCCAGGGTGCGGTTCAGTTGGTCACCTGCATCAGCTCATGCTCACACTGGTGGTTGTAGCTGCCTGGTCACTTCCACCCCAAGCCCCATGTCCAATGCAAACCTCCTGGTGTTGTGGTCTATCCAGCCAAGCCCAGCCTGCCACAGACCTGGCCCTTACACAACAGGCCAGCACTGCTGCCTAGCTGTAGGTGACCCAACCGGGGCCACTCTGACTTCTGGGGAGCCTTCAGGGTCTTCAAACCACTCAGGAGAGGCTGGTGTTCTCCTCCAACTGCTCCCAAAGTGGGTGGTGGTCTCACCACAGCTTTGCATCTCAACCCCCTGCTCTGAGGGTTCTCAATGATTTGGTGACACCTACAGCAGCAAAATCAGCAGAGAGAGCAATTCAGTTCTGGTTTTGTCTTTTACACAGAGTGCAGGAACTGCTTTTTTTTTTTTTTAAGATTTATTTTATTTATTTATTGGAAAGTCAGATATACAGAGAAGAGGAGAGTCAGAGAGGAAGATTTTCCGTCCGATGATTCACTCCCCACGTGAGAGTGCAAGGTCAGTGCTGAGCCAGTCAGAAGCCAGGACCCAAGAACTTCTTCCGGGTCTCCCACTCTAATGCCTGGTCCCATGCCAAAAGGCGGGAGCTTGATCGGAAGTGGAGCTGCCTGGAGGACAAGCGGCGCCCGTTTGGAATCCCGGAGAGTTCAAGGACTTCACCCGCTAGGCCACGCCGCGGGCCCCCAAACTAATTCTTTTTAACTTTTTTAACTAAGCCAGCCCTGTGACAGTTCCTGAGCAGCTGATTATGCCACCTAGTTTTGACGCCCATCAGCCTTGAGCCGAGTAGCCCCGCCCACCCAGAGGGGTGCTGCTCCAGCCACTTGCCAGCTTCTAGAACGCCGCATTGCTTCGCTCCTTCCCTCAGCTGCAAGATCCCCTCTTCGCCACTCCACGCGTCGGAAATGAACTTGGGGGAAACCGAAATGGCCAGGAGGAGTAGGGGCTTGGCGTTCTGGCGGTTCTGGTGCCTTTTCCCGGTGCTGTGGGGTGCACTGCAAGCCTCAGGTAGGGCGGTGGGCACGGAGGGAACGGTGGGAGGCCCGGGTGCGGGGCGGGGTGCGGGGCGGGTGCGGGGTGCGGGACGGGGTGCGGGGCGGGTGCGGGGCGGGGTGCAGTGTGGGGCACAGGTCGCCGGCGAACGAGGGGATTAGCGTGGATCAACAGGTGGATGTCCCGCAGGCCTACTGTATTCAGGGCGGCATTTCTCCACACGGGGAGTGCGGGACTGCCTGGAAGAGTTTATCTGTAGGGATCATGTTCTTTAAGGCGCCCACGAGCGGTCCATGGTCTCCAGAACTTTCTGATCGTGGTCGCGCATTAGAGGGACAGATGATTGCGGTATTGTGGACAAGGAGGCGAATGGGACCCGGGGCTGGTGAATTATGGCCCCGGTGGGCACTCAGGATGAAGAGGAGGCGATGAATGACTTGCTCAGAAAGTGCCTTAAACACGGAGGAAATGCAGTAAACTTGGGCAACAGCGCTTCCGGTGGTTGGAATGAAGTGCTTGTCAGGACCAGGGCGCTTTAGTCCTGATCTGAGCAGATAGGCCAAGCCGAGAATGGGAGACCATCTGAGCAGGGGTGTGCCAAGCCTTGGGCCCCAATGTAGGAGCAGGATAGGACAGAGGAAAGTGAAATTTGGTGCTGCTCATGGTGAGGAAGACCATAACCACGAGGAAGAGGAGGAGGGAACAAAAGCTTCAGGGAAGAATTCTGTAAGAGATAAACCTCTAAAAGAGCACAGAACTCATGCCACAATAGGAGAGACAAAACCATAAAGAATCCTTGCAAACAAGCAAACAAACAAAAACACAACAACGCCGAGGAACCCGAAGGACCCCCATCTGTAGCAGGCATTTAAGCCTACAGGCCAGAAAGTGGAGGCCAATTCCTCAGTTAAGGGGAGAATCGACCCTGGGGTGGAGGGAAGCTCTGTAAGAAAACTGTGTAGGGACAGTGTGGTGCTGTGGCAGGCTTGGGCCTGGTTCATGTCCCGCCTGGGTAAGGCCTGGGAAAGCAGCAGAGGATGGCCCAAAGCCTTGGGCCCCTGCACCCACATGGGAGACCCTGAAAGCTGCTGGCTGCTGGCTTCTTCTTCTTCTTTTTTTTTTTTTTTAATATTTATTGTATTATGTGACACAGTTCTATATAGGCACTGGGATTCCTCCCAACCCTCCCCCCATGGTGGGCTCCTCCCCCCCGTTGCGCAACCACAGTTCAGGTTTAGTTGAGATTCCTTCATTGCAAGCATACACCAAGCATAGAGTCCAGCATCTCATTGTCCGGTCAAGTTCAGCGGCTTCTTGGGGAGACCCTCCCCGGTCCAAAGGCAGAGCCAACAGAGTAGAATCCCGGTCAATTAAAAGCCCCAACATAACATCAGCAACAATATATAACGTTAAGGGATAAATTGACAAAGTATTGAGCAACCAATTTGTCAAAATTGGATGCATGGTCTTAACAACTTCCTGTGACTATTTCAATGACATTTCAACAATTGAGGTGCGAAACAGTTTTAGGAAGGGTGTGCAGAGAAATCTTCCATACCTTGGTGAGGAGTACTTAATCCCCGTGTCCTACCTAGTAAGGTGTGTGTGAGTCCATGCTGACCAAGCCTTCCTTGTTGTTCTCTGCCTATCCATTCCAATTTGTGAGTGTGTGTGTGTGTGTGTGTGTGTGTGTGTGTGTGTGTGTTGGGGGGGTGCTCTGGAGCGTCCCTCATGGTCATTGCAGAGAGGGTGGGGACCCGAAGTTGGAGCCAAGTAAGAACCAGAGATAGTTTCTCTCCCTAGTCCCAAAGGGAGTCCACTGTTCTGTTTCTGAAGACCGCTCAGGTTTCCTGGTTGTTGTTCCGATGGCCTTGGATCCTATGATGAAGGATTCAGCTTCTTCCATCCCGTGTGGTAGGTCCAAAGGCGGGCAGGGGAGGATGTCCTCTGAGTTCTCGGCCTCCGAAGGCATTCCAGTCCCCCGTGGTCTCTTTGGCAGTTGGGATGTGGTCCTTGGCACCCATACTGATAGCCCTTGGTGGGGATCCGGGAGACTCCAGGTTTGGGATACAAGCCTCCTCCTGTCCACCTGCTCCACTCTGTGGTCCCCCACTGCTCTGTGCACATGACCTCCTGTTAATAGGTTGTCAGGGTTGCTCTTGATTCCCCCTGTATGTCTTTGTAGTTTTACTGTTGTCTAATGTTGTCTTGAATCTATTGTCTACAAGTTACCTGTTATGTGCCTGAGAGGTTACACTACACGGCTTCCTCACACGTTCACAGGAGATGGAAGGTTTCTTTGCTCTCCCGCCCAATTTCTGAGTAGTAAAAGGTTTTGAAAATATATTTGGTTATACAATTTTTTAAAAAGATTTATTTTATTATTATTATTATTTTTATTGGAAAGGCGGATATACAGAGAGGAGAGACAGAGAGGAAGATCTTCCCTCCGATGATTCACTCCCCAAGTGAGCGCAACGGCCGATGCTATGCCAATCCGAAGCCAGGAGCCTCTTCCGGGTCTCCCACGCGGGTGCAGGTTCCCAAAGCCTTGGGCCATCCTCGACTGCTTTCCCGGGCCACAGGCAGGGAGCTGGAAGGGAAGCAGGGCCGCCAGGATAGAACTGGCGCCCATATGGGATCCCGGGCGTGCAAGGCGAGGACCTTAACCACTTGCGCCACCGCACCGGGCCCGGTTATACAATTTTAAAAACACATGGGTTGAGACCAAATTAGGTAGAGGTCCATCGGGGGAGATTTACATCATCAGGAGTCTTTAGGGTTGATTCATGTACCCAAGGCCTGAAGGTTCATCATGGAGCTTTCTAAGCAGTAATCATAGAAACCAAATCCCACAGCCCCCATGCGGAGGCTGGAAGACTCTTTGGTTTTCTTTTTGCTCCTGCTTGTCATTTCCTGTTTTGAGCCTGTCGGGGCCTGGGTCTCACCTTTCCACACAGGCAATGGGAGATGAGTTGAGGCTCCTGTTGGCGTTCGGCGCTGAATCTCATCCATGGCTATGGCCAAAGCTGCTGGCTTCTTCTTGACTCAAGTCTGGCCCAGGGGGGCTGTGTGCACAGTGAACCAGCTGATGGAAGACCTCTCTTTGTCTCTGTCCTTCTCTGTGTGGATCTCTACTTTCTTTTTATTTTTTTTAAATATTTATTTTTATTGGAAAGGCAGATATACAGAGAGGAGGAGAGACAGAGAGGAAGATTTTCCATTTGATAGTTCACTCTCCAAGTGGCCACAACAGCTGGAGCTGAGCTAATCCAAAGCCAGGACTAGGAGCTCTTTTGGGTCTCCCACGTGGGTGCAGGGTCCCAAAGCTTTGGGCTCTCCCGACTGCTCTCCCAGGCCTCAGGAGGGAGCTGGATGGAAGCAGGCTGTCGGGGTTAGAACTGGCAGCCAAATGGGATCCCAGTGCACTCAAGATGAGGACTTTAGCCTTTACACTATCATGTTGGGGCCCAGAACTCTACTTTCAGTAAATAAATAAATAATATTAATCTTGTAAGACAAGAACATATGGAGTTTGCTTTAATTGTGCTTCTGACTTCATTTCTCTAACTGTTGATATCTGACTGTCCTCTTTGGAATGGGGAGTGAGATCATTCCCTTCCATGTTTGATAAATGTTGTCCATCCGTGACAAGGATATGTTATTCAAAATGTCTGTTTAGTTGTTAAAGATGGAATGTGATCTTTGCTTTTTGTTTCTTTTTGAGATTTCTGATTTGAAAGTAGAGTTGCTTAGAGAGGGAGAAACAGAGAGGTCTCCCATCCACTGGTTCAGTCCACAAAAGCCACAATGGCCAGAGCTAGGCCAGTGTGAAGCCAGGAGCTTGTGGTTTCATTTACGAGTTCCATGTGGGTGCCTGGTTCAAACACAGGGGTCATTTTCTGCTGCTTTCACAGGCACATCCACAGGGAGCTGAACCAGGTTTGGAGCAGCCAGGACATGAACTGGTGTCTGTTTGGGTTTATCTGTTAGGCCACAGCGCTGGTCTCTGATTGTTTTCCAAAAGTGTTTTCTGCAGCTTTGTATGCCACAGTCATGCATCTCATGTTTAGCACTGTCTCTTGAGAACATCAAGAGCCACATTGGGCGGCTGTCTTAGATCGGGTAGGTCTGTGCAAGTGTGCTCCATGTTGTTGCCCAGGTGATTAAATGTACAACAACCAGTTCTCACAATGTAGCCCCCTTTTCTTCAGAGCTGCTTGCTTGCATCCAGAAATTGGGAAGGCACTGTCAGCAGAAATTTTAGAATGTCCTAGAAAATGAAATGGAATTGCCTGCCCATCTTAGACTGATGAAGTCAGCATAAGAGATGGCACAGATTGGATGGCTTGCACAGAAATGTGCTTTTGCCTGATCTGGAAATCATAGATACCCAGAAAAAATAAAAATATTGTGAAAGATATTCTGTAGGAATTTATGTTACTGTTTTCCCTTAAATATATTATGGATATAATTATTGTATATTAAAAAACTCTATCCCGTAACAATTGATAAAGATACATTTGCAGGAGAGTTTGTTGACTTAATGTTTTAAATTTGCTTTGTAGAGAAAGGTACTCGTTGCTACTTTGCTGTTTTGAAATGTTGTACAATGTTGAATAATTGTACAAACACCTGTCCACAATGTGTACTTGATGTTGCATGATAGGTTTAGCATGATAACTCAGCATCAAAGCAGAGGGTTTCCATTCAAGATGAAGTAGCACAGGTCTGACAACTTTTCCATATTAACCCTTCATTTTCTTATGCCAGCTGAGATAGCATCCCCAGGATGGTTTGAGAGTGGGTTCACTTGGCAAGAACTGTGTACCAGTGATGCACCTTGGCTTTCATGGGGTGTTGTGGCTTTTTCAGAGCACCTGTGGTACCCTGACACTGGTTTGGCACTTGGTGCTGCTGAACACTTTTATCTATGCTCCCATGAAACTGTGTGTGCCAGCACTGGTATACTGCCATGTGGGATGTGTGGGCTGCTTATCATGTCCTTATGTTAGGATGAATCTATGTAGAGAAGTTCTGAGATCAAAAGCCAGACACTGGGTATTGAATGTGAAGGCAGAAAACAAATCAAAAGGAAAAAGTTACTATTAAAATTTGGTTTTGGTCCCAGCATGATAGCCCATTGGCTAAATCTTCACCTAGCATTTGCCTGTTTCCCACATGGTAAATGGTTCATGTCTCGACTGATTCACTTCCCATCTGGCTCCCTAGTGTGGCCTGGGAAAAACAGTAGAGGATGGCCCAAGAGCTTAGGACTGTGCACCTGCATGGGTGACCCAAAGGAGATTCTTGGTTTCTGCCTTCAGATTGGCTCAGCTGTTGTGAGCACTTACGGAATGACCTAGCACATGGAAGAGCTTTCTCAATGTTTCTCTTTTTCTCAGTGTGGATGGCTTTCCAATAAAAAATAATACAAATGACAGAAAAAAATTTGCTTTTAATTCCTTCTGTGTCTTCACCAAATGACTTTCCACACAGGCTCAACAAATCTACATGAAGGGGGTTTGTTGGGCATGTTTTAGCCTTAGTCTGTCCTGTGTTAGGGTATTGTCTGTGATGGATAAGACCACATGTGTACGGAAACTAAAGTGTACAAAAGTGTTGGAATTCATCACTTTTGCAATATGAGAAGTAATCACATATGGATATTGGCTCTGTGACATTCCGGTGCAGCCTGACCTGGCTACAATGAGTGGCACAACGTCCTAGGGCCTCAAGGTTTGTAGCAGCACAAGTATAAGTTATGTTGAATACAAATTATCATGTGTATCTCACGAGATGGGCTGCTATTCCATGACAGGGTAGTACTGCCTAGATTGTCCCAATTCCTTTTGGAGAGGGAATCAATGGGTTTTAAAAAATGCAAACTGTCTAAAACAAGATAAAATGAAAATGAGGTTGTTTGTGTTTTACATTTTCTGTAATACAAAAAGAATCTCAGCTGCCTTCTTTAGAGAAATTGCTGGGCTGATTCTAGAACCCAAGGAAATAAAAAAGCCAAGCAGACCACCTTGCAAGAGAAGGACGAAGCTGCAGAGGCTTTCTTGTGTGTTAGGGAGGGCTGAAGTTGTCAGAGCAGGAATGGCCAGAAGGCGGAGAGAACAAGTGGGCCCTCCTATGAAGCACAGCACTTGCTTAGCCCAGCTGAGAAGTTGTGCTGAGCTAGAAAGTAAGAGTGATAAGGAAAGAGACAGAGAGCATTGCATTGAGTTCTTTATTGAGAGACCTACAAGGTTGTCAGGTGTAGATAATCTTTTTATTAACCTTTGCTGGCGAGCATGCTTACTGCTCAAAAAGCAATAAAAGCCAAAATGTGTTGATTCCTCAGAGGAGAAGCAGGCTGTGTTGCAAGGCCGCAGAGAGACCAGGTGGCTGGAGTTGTCTGTACCCACTCCTGGGAGTATGTTTAAGATAGATATCATCTCTTCACCCTACACACACACACACACACACACACACACACACACACACACACACACACGTGATAGAGCTTCTCATTTTCATAATAATTGCACCCAGTGGAGCAGAGGAGGTCAAGAATACAGCATGTGTTCACCCCACAACCCCAAACACTGTTTTCTTCCCTTTTTTTTTTTTTGATTTTTATTTTGACATTTTTTACATAGTTAATTAGGGTAAGAAGGTTCAAGGGCTACAGGAAAGTGGATAAGACTAGTATGTTTTCCATATTGTTACCTTCATGTTTAAAGGGGGGTATTTAAGGGAGAAGGCCCACCCGTTTTCCCACCCTCCCCAGGTCCCGGATGTAGGGCATGCTCTGAGGTTCTTGCTCAAGTGGTTTTGATATTTCAACAGTTATGAATTGCTGTCAGTGTTGCCACTCCAAGCACTATGAGGTCTTTGAAAAATCCACTGATTGACATAGTCCATCATAGCTGAGATGGTTGGTTGACCTGTTCTGTCTTCTCTCTTTTCTTGGTTAGGGTTCTGAGTCCAGCATTTAGATTAGGAAGATCTCCAAAGAAACTTCTTGTATGTGCTAGCAAGTACAGGGCCTGGCACCGTCCATCGCTCCAATCAGCTGGTGGTTGCAGTTGCTGGGTTGGTTCTGTTTTCACTCCCGACTTCCACTGGAACCAATGGGTGTTGCAGTCCAGCCTGGTTCTGCCCTGCACATACGTGGCCCTCACATAAACCAGTGGGAGCTGCAGCCTAGTTGGAGCGACCCGCAATAACCCCCACCAGGCCCACCCCCTACCCTGGTTTGCCAGTAAGTGTAGCAGTAGTCCAGTCTGTCCCACACCCCATTCCACCCCAGCCGCTATCTTAGTTTTATGTCCTCCTGTGGAAGTGGTAACCCAAGAGGGATGAGCCCACTATTTCCCTCCCAGGCCTCTCCCACTCCCAGATTCCAGTTGATGCTGCGTCTAAGCCCAAACAACCCTCGCCCACTTTAATTTTGTTTGCACCAGTAGGAATAATCTGCCCAGCCCGGCTTTTCCCTGATCTAGTCCACATGAGGCATGCAGGTGTGGTAGCTCTGCCTAGTCTGGTCTGCCCCCATCCCAGCCTATGCTCTCCTGCGGAAGTAGCTGTCCAGCAAAGGAACCCTCCCTTATTCCCCTGCCGGCTCTGCCCACTTCCTTTCTTGTTCTCAGGCTGGTTGGGCGCTGCGGTCCCTTCTGGTACAGGCAACCTCACCTTGGCATTCCATATTGTGCACTAGTCTTTGTTGTGACCGACCCTGGGTCGACCCACACTGGTGCCTGGATTTGCCAGTGGATGATGTGGACAGATTCAGCCTGGTCTTGCCCCCACGTCTGCCAATTGTATGCCAGTGGGTAGTTTTCCATGGCCTTTTCTGGGCTGTTTCCTATCATGTTTCTTGCGTTTACCTGCTGGGTCTGTGTCCTGCCAGAGGAGTTGCCCAGGCTCCTCCATCAGAACCTCTCCCAATGCCAGGTTTCACGCTTACCAGTGGGTCCATGAGCCAACCCTACTCAGTCCACCTCCTGTCATAGCAGGAACTGTGGCTTTTCCTGACTGGCCTTCCACCCAATCTGGTTCTTGCTGTTGGATGTTCCAGCCCAGCCATGGTTTGTCCATACCCACGTATGGCTCACACATGGCTCAGTAGGGGTTTGAGACCTTGCCTAGTCCATCGCACATCTGCCCTGGTCCTCCAGGACACCAGGGGGTGTTGGGGTCCGGCCCGGTTCGGTGCATCCAATCCCAGTCCACACTTGTGCCAAGGGAGACTACAACTGTTTCCAGATCAGAACGCAGCCCCCCTTCCAGGCCACGCGCCTCTTGGTGGGAACCTCAGCCCAGCTAGGGTTGTCCCCTTTGCTCCCCAACCGGGTCTGTTCCCAGCCATAGATCACTTGCCTGCCAATGGATGCTCTGACTCAGCTTGGCACAGCCCTTCCCCTGTCCCGAACGCTGCCATAGACACTGTGGCTTAGCGTTCCTGGCTCCCGCAGACCAGTAGGTACAAGAGCCTAGCTCGGCATGACCTCTGCTCCCTCCTGGTTTCTAGTTTTACTTGTGGGCTAAGGTTTGCTCAGTCGTGCCTGATCTACTCTGTTCCATTACCAGTTGACACATTAGCCAGCTGTTGGAGCTACTTTTGCAGGACAAGCCCCAAGCCATAGCTTCTACATGGACTGGTATTTGGTGGTTGGCATTATTAGTGATTACAAGTTTTACAAAGGAAGAGTTACTGCCTGTTTCAGGTCCAAGAAGCACAATGGGTTCAACCTGGAGCTAATTAAGCAGCGACTCAAAGAACCAAATCCCCAGAGCTCCCTGGCTGGGCGGCCAGCAGGCGGAGCCTGGCACCAAATGGCGCACTGGCCGCACGGGGAACGGCTCACCATGTGCACATGGTGGCTGTCTGGGATCCAGGCATGAGATGCCCCGTCCTGAGACCCACCAGCTGCCGGGAGGCTGCTGGAGGTTTAAATAACCCAGGCCCAAGGTCGCGCCCCTCCCAAATCCCATTCACCACCCCATGAAGGCGGCGGGTGGGTCCCGGACCTGCCCAGTCCCGGAGGCCTCCCCCCTCGGTCTACTCACCCTGAAGGAAGCAGCCCCTGGAACCCAGCAGGCCCAGGAACAGCTCACCGTACGCACATGGCGGCTGTCTGGGATCCAGGCATGAGACGCCCCGTCCTGAGACCCACCCCCAAACACTGTTTTCAAATTCCCTTGTTAAAACTTCTCATGAGACATAGCCACCAACCACGCCCACCTCACCCTCCAGGCTCCCTGCTCTGAGGGGCTGTTCCTGCTGAAGGAGCCCTGCCTGGCTGCTGTCCTGTGAGCTTTCCCTTTGGCCCATCATCCTCTGCTCTTCCTCGTATACGTCTGTGCTAGAAACTGCCCTCTCGCTGTGTTCATCGGCCTCATGCTTCACAGCGTGCAGCTAAAGATTCTGGGAACCAATAGGTTGCATGGGCCTGGATTTGAAGTTCTCCACATTGGAGCTGTAACAGGGCCATGGACAAAGAACCTGTGTCCTGAATCATTCCCTGTCCACTTCATGAAGTTGTGCATTTGTAGTTATGTGGTTCTGCTTGGAGTTGCAGGCGTGTTTGTGTCAAGGGTCTCTGTGTAACTGAGTTCTCCTGTTTCCACAGGATTTCGGGTGGAGATGGCAGGGAGGACTCAGACCGTGTTTCTCAACGACAACATCACCATCATCTGCAAGATTCCTGGTTCTCCCGCTCTGGACATCAGCACTGTGGGTGTTGTCTGGTTTGTATGGAAGAAAGGAACAGAGGAGAAAGTTCCTGTGTTTGAGTATTATGGAGATCACGAGAAGGCATACCGAACTGGAGCCAACATCTCTCCGGAGAAGCTGATGAGGGGAGAGGCCTCACTGCACCTGCCAGCCATTCAGCTCAGTGATGCTGGAGAGTACTTCTGTAAGGTGGTGGTCACCCCTGAGATGGATGAGAAAAGTGTGCAGCTAGAAGTTGTGGGTGAGTGCCTGAGGGCAATGCCCGGGATCCCGTGGGGCTGCAGGTGCAGAGTGGGATGGATGTTAGAGGCTGGTCTGGGGACCCACCGTGGGCTAGAGAGCTGGGCTTTGGTGGGTGGTGAGATGACTCTGGGCAAGGTGTGAAGCCTCTGAATCTCGGTGCCCTTGCTAGAAACAAATGTGATGGCATCTGCCCAGGAGGAGTGGGGAGAGATGGCATGTTGGGAAGATGCAGGTGAAATGTTGGATGTGCCCCTGTCTATGACACATAGTGAGTGGAAGACAGCAATAGTGGTTATTGCATTATTCCCACTGGGTGTGGGTTGTCATTTTATCTGAGCAGGTTCCTTGGGGAGGCAGCTGGGAAAGAGAGGGTTGCTAGACTGTGGTCCCCTTCAATTTTTGTGCTTCTAAGTGAGTGAGATAAACATTTAGCATCCTTGCACCTGGATTTCCCATTTCCAAAAAGGGATTCTTAGGAAGATGTTATGCAAGATGTGCAGTGGAGTGAGGTATGATGAAGCCTGACAGGACAGACACATCCCCAAATTCCATCTTGAGCTCCAGTGTGGTGTGTTACCCAGCAGTCTGGTGAATAGATGCTGGTGAGATGGGGAGAAAAGGAAACTCTTGCAGACAGTGACATGAAAAGTGTTTGAGCCCTTGTGGGGAACAGTAGGAAACGTCTTCAGATCAACTGAAATAGGAGGTCAGGGTTGGGCCTAGCAGTTAAGATGGCTGCATGTGGGGTCCGTGTTGTGTCATGGTGTGTTGTGCCCCTGGCATCCCTTAAGGTTGCTGGTTTAGTGCAGCTGCACCTCTCCCAAAGTAGTTCCCTGCTCTTGTTCCTGGGAAAGCAGCCCAGTAGACCTGAGTGCTGGGGCTCCTGCCATCCATGAGAGACCCAGGATGGAGGAACTGGCTTGCATCTTCAGCCTGGCTTAGTCCTGGTTTGTGTGTTTATCTGGGGACTTAGCAATGTATGGGAGCATGCATTCTCTCTCTTCTGTTACTTTGCCTTTCATATGCATATATACATAAATCTTTAGACATGTAGAATGGAATGTTTCATAAGCATTAAAATGGAGAGACTCAGAAGTGATGGTAAGTAAAATGAGCCATCCACTCACTTGCTACTTGTTTCTCTCATATGTAAAGTTAAGAGCCCTGCATTTGGACAACAGAGCTGATGCTCCCTGGCTGCACTTAGTGGTAAGTGGCTGGGGCAGCGTGAGATGAATGAAGACTGGTTGGCTTGAAGAGCACAGGTGGTTTCCTCCCATTTGAAGGCTGCATCTGAGGCAAGGTGTCCGTATTGTTGGTTCTTTTGAGTCCTCTGGCCTTCTTCTCTCTGTGTCTTCCTTAGCAGACTATGGTGTGTTTCTCTTATAGAGTCTGGGTGTGTCTAATATATATATGCACGCGCGTGTGTATGTGTGTAAGCCTAAAGGCTATATGTGTGTCTATATATTTCTCTCTATATTTTTATTTGCATGTGTGTTTAAATTTTTATTCATTTATTTGTGAGGCAGAGAGAAAAAGAGAGAGAATGATACCTTACTAGTTGACTTTGAATTGTGTGATGCAGGCAGTAGGCCAGCTGGGAGCTGACTCAGTCCTCACCCCTATTGGGTTGAATGGACCCTGCCCTTGAACCATCACCACTGCCCCCTAGAGCCTGCAAAAGCAGATAACTGAAATCAGGGGTTGGTGCAGAGACTGAGCCTGAGTACCGTGGTGTGGGCACAGGCATTCTAACCTGCACCTGAACCAGGAGACCGAATGTCCCCTTTGGCCATGTGTACAGGAATGTACGTCATTATTTTAATCTCCAAGTTCCGTTGATCACTACTGTTCTGTAGACAAGTAATTGATTTTTGTACATGGGCTTCTTACCTTGAGGCTGCTGCTATCCTTACTAGTTCTCAAAGCCTTTTTTCTTGTTTTTTGGTTGAATCTTTGTGATTGTTATCTATAAATCACATTATCTATGAACGAATATAGTTTCATCATGTTTTCAAGTCTGTGTACTTTTATGTTCCTATCCTATTTTACTGGTCTGGAGTTCATTGCAATGTACTAGGAATAGAGTGTAGAGGGAGCATCCTGCCTGCTCCTGAAATTTTTTACTTTCTTCCTCAGGATGTTGGGCATAGATTTTAGGTAAAAGTTCTTTATCAGCTTGAGGAATTTCTCTGATGCCACACATTGTTCTTTGTTTTGTTTTGTTTTTGTCATATGGATGGATATTGCTCTTGCCTAACAGTGATTCTGCCATCTCTAAGTGGAGCTGCCATCTGATCATGGTACATGGCCTTTGTATTCCCAGCCATCACAGGGGAGTCCAGCCATTCTGCAAGGGCAGGGCACACTTGTCATCCTCAGGACACACTTTGATGGATGTGTGCTTCCAGGGAGTTGCTCTCACCACATTTCAGTGAATCTGGAATGACCAGACCCTCAGTTCACATGGCCAGACCAACCTTCCATGAATTCAGATGATATAGGCTTCATCTGGATGTGTTGTTTCTAACTGAAACTATGTAACAGAAATTAGGAATCAATGAGCATTGTGTCCCACAACAGTGCTCTAAGACTTTCTGCAGATTCTCCCAGATGTGTAGGAAGCAAGATGTGTGAGGAGACTCAGCTGCACTCATACTGTGAGCATTGGGCTCTAGCATGGTGGCATGCTGCTGGCACTGGCCTTGACATTTAGTCAAAGCAGAGTCTGATTCAGTTCACTTGTTCTTCCTGAGGTGTTTCTCTGTGTCAGACATCAGGTGGGTAATAAGCTTGTCCTCCCTTCCCTAGAGTCTGCTGTGGCTAGTAGGTGTTTCTCAGTCAGGTAAGCTGGGCATGGCTGCAGAAGTACCTGTGCCCCAGTGTCCATCTGTACAGTGAGTGTGGCTATCAGGTACTGGGTCTTGTCTTCCTACAGAAGCAGTGAGGTGCAGATGTGTGTGTGTGGTAGGAGTCAGTGAGTGAGGGCAGGAAGAGTTGAAGCCTCATTCCAACTCAGTGTGTATCTTCTCTCTGGCAGCTACTCCAACCAGCAAAATATTTCAGGACCAGGTCCTGGAGAACTCAAAGCAATACACACGCATTGTGTGCAAGTGCAGTGGTTTCTACCCAGACTCTGTGAACATAACATGGAAGAACTGGTCCCCGAAAGCGGCTCAGCCTCTGCCGATATCTGAAGGCATCTTCACTGGTCATCATGTCCAGAATGAGGATGGGACCTTTAATGTCACTAGCTATGTGACACTGAAGTCTCCTCTGGAAGATGCTGGGGCCGTGTACCAGTGTGTGGTGAGCCACATTTCCCTACACAACACCCAGAGACTCAACCTCACACTGAGTGTGACAGGTAAGCCTCTTTCTGGACATGTTCCCTACTCCACGATTTGAGGCAGTGCAACTTACAGCTTAGGCTCACAGGCATGCCAGGCGCTGCACTGGGAATTGAAGGAGAAAGAGGTAAAGCATGGGTGGAGGGAGCAAGCTGGGACAAGACCCAGCTAAACCAGAGTCAGCAGCCGAGACTAAGTCCCTCTCCTCAAAGGCAGAAGGTATGGTCAGCTCGAGTAGAGAGAATGGTCCAGTGGAAATGGGCTACTCATCAGCTTGTGTCTCCTGGAAATTGGTTCTCAATGGTCTTTGTGGCATGGGGTGGTAAGCTTGCATGCCTCTATGGGGATAGGGACAGGATTGTATCCAAATGCCCTGAAGAGAAGGGGTGGGCCCGGGTCAAGAAGCAGCCTTGCCACATCCCTCCCAGCAGGACTAGGTCTATTGTAAGTGGTTTACTGGTAGAAGGCAAAATAGTAGTCCTATGTTTGTCCTGAGCCTGTGCCTGGGCAGAACATAGGTCAGATCTTTAGTGCAACACAGCTCAGCTTCTGCAAAATCCCTCCAGCTGTTGTTGGTAGTGGGAGGGTAGTCATTGAACTCATCATGATTGCCCTGGTCATGACTGTGGTGTTGTTGGGAATGACTCTGCCAGTGAAATTCATCTTCTTGGTTCCAGGGGAGTAAGGAAGGCAGAGTTCCAGGGGTAGGCGGTCTGGGTGTGCCAGATGAGACCTTGGATGTTCACAGAGGGAAGAAGGAATTGTTCTTGGGCATACGGGTATTTGTGGTGGCTTGTTGCAAGGAAGTGCATGCAGTGTGTGGGGGAGGCACATGGAGTGGGAATGTCCTGTGTGTGCATGTCTGCATGACTAAGCATGTGTGCTGACACTGGCTGTAGAAGCTTTTTTTTTTTTAATTTTGCCTGCAAACATCTTTATTTTACTTTTTGTTTTGTTTTAATTGATTACATTGCATCATGCGACACAGTTTTACAGGCACTGGGATTCCCCCCTCCCTTCCCCAAAATGCGCCCTCCCCGGCCTTCTCCCCCCGCAACCCCCCCCCCCCCGCAGTTGAGCTTTTTTCCCTTGCAAGCATACTGTAGAAGCTTTGAAGCTCTGTGTGGCCTGTGTATGTGGTGTTGCATCTTGCTGTGCATTTCTGACAAGGGTTGAACACACTGACATGTCACGTTGCATGTGATAGGAATGGAATAGCTGTTCACCTGGTAGGGGAAAAGGAACAGAAACCACGTGGGACCTGGCAGTGGTTGTGTCATGTTTTGGGCTTTGCAAGTAGCTTCTTCTTAACATTATTCTCTTTCTTTTACAGACCCTGTGAAGAACAATAGCTACGTGATTGTTTTACCTATCGTTTTACCTGTTGCAGTGCTGATTTTAGATATAATTATTGTGGTTTACTGCAATCCAAAATGGTAAGGGACTGCTGAGCAGAGTTTAGCCCAGTCTTGAATTTGCACCAGGAGATCAGGGTCCCAGTCTAGAGTGCTGTTGACGAGTCCTCAGAATTGATGCGAGGCTGTTATACATGTGGGTGGTTTTCCTTGTGCTGGGGAAGAAGTGTTCCATGTGATTTCCATGTGGTGTTGGGGCTCTGGGAGGATGCAGTGGCAGCTGCCCTCTGTCTGTGTGCTGCACAGGCTCCCTGTGAACTGAATCTGAGCATGCCTTTTCTGGCCAGAACTTGTACCTGTATGTGTAGACCAATATGTGTAGACCTGTGTCTGCTGTTGTCACTCATTGTGGGCCTTATCAGAGAGAGGTTTTCCTTCCTAAAATTGCTTGTATTATGTTAATGTGTCAGTTGGCCTACTTACTACAGTCTTTCACTGACCTGCAGTCATTCATTTTTGTTTGACTGATGCTACATGTTTCCAAGTGTTGATGAGATGATTCAGGATAGTGAAATTGCTCCCAACAAGGCATGGTTCTGTCATGCTGAAATGGTGAACAGGAGCTGACCAGCTCATTGGAAATGCTTCAGGGAAAGGGGAATGATGTGTTCTTACAGGGATAAAGCTGCTTATCTAAAGTCAGCGGACTGATTCCTGGGACCAGTTCTGGTTGGAGCAAAGACAATAAGAGAGCAGGATGTAAAGCTGTTTTCAATTATATGCAATTGATGCATATTTCTGTCTTTCCCTGGTCCTGATATCCAGGTACAAACAGAAAAAGCAGACATCCACTAGCATGAAAAAGATTTATGAAGCCGTGGACCAGATCTGAGGCACGGGGGTTTGTTGCTTGGAAAGCGAGCCATCCATATCTGTGTGCTCCTTCAAGTTCTGTTTGCTCTGCTCTCCATCCAGCTTCCTACTCATGCCCCAGAGAAAGCAGTGAATGATGACTAATGCCTGGGTCCCTATCACCTATCCAAACAATCTGGATGGAGTTCCTACCTCGGGGCTTTGACTCAGCACAGACCTCTGAATGTAGCCGTGTTACCTCGTAGTGCCTTCCATCATGGACTACAGCCTTGACTGTATGCTCAATCCCATGACCTGCTTCATCCTATGCAATGAAACAGTAGTGGATGTGTGTCAGTCCCAGCCTAGACCTCAGGAGGCCATGTGCATTCATCCTTGGACTTCTGTGATGCTTCTGACCTTGAGCAAGTGCCTAGTCCAAGCCTGACTGCTGGTGGAAAAGGGAGAGACCAGAAGCAGAGCCACATCATCCTGCTTGCTCTCAGGACACCAGCCTGGATCACTGGAAGCTCTGTAACAGCACTTGAACACCCTAGCTGTGGTCGGAGGAGCCTCAGAGTCACCTCTCTCCATTGCAGCAGGAATATTTATGTCAAAAAGCCAATGTTTATGGTTTGTTTGTTAGGCAGCATAACTCACTGATAGAGCTCCTTACTGATCCTTCTCTTAGGCAGTTGCCTCATAAATGTTTGAGGAAGTAGCAGATGGTGGCCCAATGCTTGGGCTGCTGTACCCCTAGGGGAACTATGGAAGAAATTCCTGGTTGCTGGTTTCAGCTCAGATCATCTCTGGCCTTAGTTGCTATTTGGGCATTGAACCAACAGATGGTAGAGTTGTCTCTTTCTGCCATTCTTCATCTGTTAATCTGCCTTTTAAGTCACTTCAATAACTGTTGAAGAACAATTGGAATTGATGAAATGAAGTAAAGTATCAAGAAAGGTGCACCTAATCTGCACACCTAGCTTGCCAGATTGAGAGAATGACATAGTACTGTAGTTTTAATGACACTGTGACTATTTAAACTGTCAGTAATTTTAGTTGAACCAGGTCAATTATTATTTATTCCATTGACTCTTTTTCTTGCTGGACTAACTTATTTAATTTATTGAACTCTGTCATGTGCCAGCAAAATAAAGCTTAGAGTATAAGGTGAAATGTTTTTTTAGAGCAGCAATAAAGAATATACTAATTTTGAATAAAGTCTGGTGTCCTTGGTGGGGGAGCCGGTGGTGTGGGGGGAGGAACCTGAGGCCACTTTGTGTGGCAGAGAACCACATTTCCTGGTTAGGAGGCAGGTGACTGCTGGATACAGGCTCATCAGGGCCTGTGGCTGATGGAAGCTGATGGCTGCACTGATGTGTGTGGTGCCTCAAACAATGGTGGGACAGACCGGAGCACTGCAGGTGCTCTCTCCTTGTCCTGTTGGCATCATTGCCCACAAAGGAGAGATTTGCGGCAAAGGGAAATACAGCAGCTCACAGCCCTACACTCAAGTGGTCACTGGGCATGGCTGGAGTGGCACTGGGGGGTGTGTAGGGAGCACCTGCTTCCCTCTCTGTGAAGATAGTGTCCCAGGTGGTGTTCATGGGGGAGAACTTGGGAATCTCCTGAAATATGCATGGCCAAGCTGTCTGTTGATCCAACCACTCCAGGTGGACATAGATGATTGGCATCTGTAGGCCAGTTTGGATGCCTGAGCTGGCAGAATGGCAATGTAGAGAGAGAGTGGGCCTAGGAAAAGTTGGGTGAGTCATGCCCAGACAAGTGAGGGGTGCATGTGGTGGACTCCATGTGGGCCTCAAGGTGAAATCAAAGGCAGATCCCAATCCTCAGGCATTGGTTCTTGGCAGTTTTGTAGTGAGCCCGCTGGTCGTTTTTGCAGACTGGCAGTTCCATTGCTGGAGGAGAATGACCTGGCTTCCCTCCCTTGCAGAGCTCCAGACTGAAGCCCAGAACCTGCATCCCAGCATTCAGGGGAGCTGTGACCGGATATAGCAGGTGTCCTCTCAGGCTGCCCTGCCCCTGGGACTGGCTGGGGAAGAGCACCCTAGTAGGCGGGGACAGTCCTCCTGTAAGACTTCCCCAGGCCCTGGACCAGAGCCAGAGTTCCAGAGGTGCTAGACCTGACATTGGGACTGTCACAATATGCTGAACCAAAGTTCTGTCTCAAGGCAGGGCTCACAGGGCAACCCAGGGGATTCCTTTTTAGTTGCTGCTGTTTTTGTTTTTGTTAATTTTATTGGCAATAATGTTTGTCTAGTTGATCGGGGTAGGAAGGGTCGAGGATCTGGGGTAGTGAGACCCTTGTTTATACATTTTCTTCTTGTTCTTCGCATGTATAGTGGAGAGGGGGGTACAAGAAATTTTGGATATAAGGTAAAATGTTATTTCAGAAGAGCAATACATAATTTACTAATTTTGAATAAAGTCCGTCAAGCTTCCCAGCGGCTTCATCATCCAGAGGATTGAGGAACTGCCACCTGACGTCAACCCAAGTTTCCTTTCGTGGAGTGTTTTCTGGGGGTTTGTTCATGTATTCTTGATAGTTCTGAGATGCAGCTGATATCACTGCTCCATGGATGAGGGAATCTTTCTGAGGTCAATTGGCTGTCATAGTCTGCCTCTGAGTCTCCATTGGCCCAGAAATTTGCTGTCAAACTTCACTGGGGTAGTTGATCCATCCTCAGCATACCAATGAGTTCTATGGTCCAGCCCAGCCCTGGCCAACACATGCTTGATCCTCACGTACTGCAGGGGGAGCTGCAGCCCAATAACCTCCACTGGACCGAATCCCTCAGCTCTGGTTCCTGTGCCTTCCATCATATGCAGTGGACCGGTCCGGTCTGCCTCACATCCCACTGGGGTCTTGTATACATCATTGGACATAAAAGCCTAACTCAACCCAAACAACTTCACCCTCCAGCACACGCTCATGCCAGCGGGTGCCAACGCCTGTCCAGCCAGGCCAGCCCCAGTGCTGGTTCTCATGTTCACCAGTGGGAATTGCAGCCCATCAGAGAGGAGGCCACAACCCCTCCACTGGACCCACTCTTTGCCCCTGATCTTGCACTCTCTAGGTGGTTCTGTGGTCTAGCTAGATAGGGTCTGCCCTCTGTCCTAGTACTTGCCAGCTGATGCTGTGTCAAAGCCTAACCTGCTTGCCCTTATTCTGGCTCATGCCTGTACCAATGGATACAATTGGCTTCCCTAGCCTGGCTCTCCCCATAACCAGGTTCACATGTAGGTCAGCAGGTGTTGTAGCCCTGCCCAGCCTGGTCTGCCCCCAGTTCCAGCTCTCACTCTTGCCAGCATGAGAGGTCATCCAGCACTGGAGTCCCCATTTAACCTTACCAGGTTCAACCGCCTGTCCCAATTTTGCATGTGCTGGTGGGTGCTGTGGCCCGTCTGGCGTAGCCCGTGTCATCTCAGCATTTGCTGGCAGGTGTGATAGCCTGTCCTGGCTCAGTCTGCTCCCATTCCAGCTCAACCCTGGCACAGTCAGTCCCCATTCCTGGGGTCCTAGTGTGAAGGGGCCTGTGATGCAGCCAGACCCAGCCCAATCCGTACCCCATCCTGGCTCTCGGATCTGCCAGTGGGTGTTCTGAACTGGCCCAGCTTGGCCTGCTCCTATATCTGAGCCAAATGTATGTTGGCAGTTACTGTAACTTGGTCTGCCCTGAGCTGCTCCTTGCTTTGGTTCTTGTGCTCACCTGCAGGGACTGTGCCCTGACAAAGGAGTTCCCCAAGCTCCTCTATTAGGTTTCCTCTCAGTGGCAGATCTCGCACACACTGGTGGGTTCTTCACCTGGGCTGACAGTCCACTTCTTGTCCTGGCAGGAACAGTAGCCTTGCCCAACTGGCCCATACCCAATCTGGTTCTTACTGTTGGGTGTTACAGCCCAGCCACACCTAGTCAAAACCTTAGTGACAAGTGCCTTGCAACATCCAGGTTCTGCATAAGCCAGGCTGCTGCCTGAGGAGCACTGTGGTTCTCACTCCCTTGGTATCAGTGCTAGAAAAGTAAGAGGCCAAAGAAAAGCAAAAGGCAGTGCTTCACAACCAGACACTCAGGGTGGCCCCAGCTGGGGCCTGGCTGGAGTACAAGTGCCAGGGGCATAGGAACACTTGCCTCCATTTCTCTGAAGGTAGAGAGCACCCAGGTGGAGTTCTCCCCAAGAATTTGCTAATTGCTTCAGCTTTGCTGACGATTTCCCCAGCTACCCTCTCTCTCCATGTCTGAAACTTGCCTGGTTCCTCCTTATGCTAAGCCTTAAGCATGAAGGTCTCTTGTGAGCCAGGAAAAGTCTAGAAGCAGTAACCACAATTTTTCTGGGATCAAGTGGGTCTGCTCCGCACGCAGCAGGTGGCAGTAGGCCCTGAAATCTGTAGGTGGTGGGCTCTGGCACCAGCAGTTCCTAGTCTTAAATGTCAGAAGCCTGTGCTTTGGACCAGCCTAGTTTGCTTTCCCAGACCAATAGCAGGGAGCTGGATTGTTAGAGAAGCGAGGACTAGAACTGGTGCCCACATGGCATGCTGATGCCACAGGTGGAGGATTAGCCATTGAGAGTGCACCACAACCCATTGCAGGCTCTGTTCAAACTATATATAAACAATTGAATTTTAGGATTCACTGTGGTAGCCTAGCAGTGGTCCTTGGCTTGCACGTGCCAGGATCCCATATGGGCCAGTTCATATTCTGGTTGCTCCACTTGTCTTCTAGCTCCCTGCTTCATGCAGTAGAGGATGGCCCAAAGGCTTGGGACCCTGTATCCACGTGGAAGATATGGAAGAAACCTCTAGTTCCTGGCTTTTGATTGACTCAACTCTCGCCACTGTGGCTGCTTGAGGAGGGAACCAGCAGATGGAAGATCTTCCTCTCTGTCTTTCCTTTTCCTTGTAAATTTGCCTTTCCAATAAAAATGAATAAATATTTTTAATGCAATTGGAGTTTCATTTGGTAGAGAACTACAAACTTTCTACTACTATGTCATATCTGAGTTGGTATCTGAGTTGATTTATATCTCATATAAATCATTGTAGTAACATTTCTTGAGAAACGTCATTTGAGTTATTGCTTGTTTGGATTTTTTTTTTCAATGCTAATAAGGATAGAATCTGGAAGAGTTACTAAAATTGTGATTTTTCTGGACAAAAAGGCATGTGATTCAATGACAAGAATGGGCTATTCTCAGGACAGTTGGTACTCGCATCTGGGCCCTGGCTTGGACTCATGGCTCCTCCTGTGTGATCCTCTCTGCACATGTTATATGGTGCCCCGCTGTGGCCACCCTTGAGAATTACCCACTTTGCTCTATCTCTATCACTTGGTGGTTTGTTTATGTAATTGACAAGGATGTATGCCCATGAGGATCACTGATATGTGTGGGACAAATATCTCCAATGTTCCCTTTGTTTCCTTTTCTCCTGTATTGAGTGCAGACAGGAAGGCAGGAGTGATCCTCTCTCAACTGCCAAACCACAGCAGTGCCCAGGGATGGGGGGAGTGTCCACTGAATGTCGTCCTAGACACTGCGCTGTAGAGAAGAACGATCCTAGGGTATTGCCTGAGTAGTTTGGATAGTTTCAAGACACTATTGGTTTCATTGTTCCTGAGCTGGGGAGTATTGCAAGGTGAACTGGCTGATCTACCTCAGTGCATCCACTCACACAGACACTGGCTGCCAAAGCTCAGCCTGAAGTGTTGCCCAACACATCCTGTGCTCCATCTTCTTGCAAGGCATTTGCTGTCTTCTCAGGTTCAAAAATGAGGTAGCCATCTTGTTGCCCACATGCACCTGGGCATGCTGTCCACTGCACAGGCATGAGCCATCCTGGAGGCCCAGTCCCAGCAGCACACGCACACCAAGGTGGGACCACAAATGCTATGATCCTCCCTGTGGTGGGAATTTTGAATGCAATGGTCTAGTTAAATAGGGAATCCCCCAAAAAAACCTCACGTGGGATGTCCCCAGACCTGATTCTTACATGTGCCAGCCATCCAGGGTGTGGTTCAGTCATCAGCTTCATCAGCTCATGCTCACACTGGTGATTGTAGCTGCCTGCTCTGTTCCACCCCAAGCTGCATGTCCAATGCAAACCTCCTGGTGTTGTGGTCTTGCCCAGCCCAATCTGCACAGACCTGGCCCTAATACTGCACCGCACCGGGATTGCCATGCATTCTAGTTGGGACGACCCACCTGTGTCCACTCTCTTTGAATTCTGGGTGAACCTTAAGGGCCTTAAAACTACCCTGGAAAGGCTGGTTTTCTCCTCCAACTGCTCTCACACACAGAGGTTGAGTCCTGCCCCAGATCTGCCCTTTTGTCGGACTCAACCCTTGCACTGAGGGTTCTCAATGATTTGGTGACTCCTGCAGCGGCAAAACCACCAGGGACAGTAATTTGCTTTCAGATATGTGGTTTCAGAGAGTGTGAGGGAAGTCCCTAATTTATAGCTGCGAGCCTAAAACCATCTCATGGCCCGCCTACTCTTCAGCCCCGCCCTTATATGTTTTCTATAAAAGCCCGGAGAACAAGGCATGTATCACATCTTTGAAGATTTGTTCCTTCGTTTCCGCGGCCACAAGAGTCCCTCATCGCCAGCTCCAAGCCTCGGAAGCACAACTGGGAAATGAACTTGAAGAAAACCGAAATGGCCAGGAGGAGTGAGGGCTTCTCGCCCTGGCGGTTCTGGTGTCTTTTCCCGGTGCTGTGGGGTGCACTGCAAGCCGCAGGTAGGGCGGTGCGCACGGAGGGAACGGTGGGAGGTCCGGGGGCGCGGTGGGTGCGGGGCGGGGTGCGGGGTGCGGGGCGGGTGCGGGGTGCGGGGCGGGGTGCGGGGTGCAGTGCGGAGCACAGGTCGCCGGCGAACGAGGGGATTAGCGTGGATCAACAGGTGGATGTCCCGAAGGCATACTGTATTCAGAGCGGCACTTCTCCACACGGGGAGTGCGGGACTGCCTGGAAGAATTTATCTGTAGGGATCATCTTCTTTAAGGCGCCCACGAGCGGTCCATGGGCTCCAGAACTTTCTGATCGTGGTCACGCATTAGGCGGACAGATGATTGCGGTATTGTGGACAAGGAGGCGAGTGGGACCCGGGGCTGGTGAATTATGGCCCCGGTGGGCACTCAGGATGAAGAGGAGGCGATGAATGACTTGTTCAGAAAGTGCCTTAAACACGGAGGAAATGCAGTAAACTTGGGCAACAGCGCCTCCGGTGGTTGGAATGAAGTGCTTGTCAGGACCAGGGCGCTTTAGTCCTGATCTGAGCAGAGAGGCCAAGCCGAGAATGGGAGACCATCTGAGCAGGGGTGTGCCAAGCCTTGGGCCCCAATGTGGGAGCAGGATAGGACAGAGGAAAGTGAAATTTGGTGCTGCTCATGGTGAGGAAGACCATAACCACGAGGAAGAGGAGGAGGGAACAAAAGCTTCAGGGAAGAATTCTGTAAGAGATAAACCTCTAAAAGAGCACAGAACTCACACCACATGCATCTCATGTTTAACACAGACTCTTGAGAACAGCAAGAGCCACATTGGGTGGCTGTCTTAGACCGGGTAGGTCTGTGCAAGTGTGCTCCATGTTGTTGCCCAGGTTATTAAATGCACCACAACCAGTTCTCACAATGTAGCCCCCTTTTCTTCAGAGCTGCTTGCTTGCATCCAGAAATTGGGAAGGCACTGTCAGCAGAAATTTTAGAATGTCCTAGAAAATGAAATGGAATTGCCTGCCCATCTTAGACTGATGAAGTCAGCATAAGAGATGGCACAGATTGGATGGCTTGCACAGAAATGTGCTTTTGCCTGATCTGGAAATCATAGATACCCAGAAAAAATAAAAATATTGTGAAAGATATTCTGTAGGAATTTATGTTACTGTTTTCCCTTAAATATATTATGGATATAATTGTTGTATATTAAAAAACTCTATCCCGTAACAACTGATAAAGATACATTTGCAGGAGAGTTTGTTGACTTAATGTTTTAAATTTGCTTTGTAGAGAAAGGTACTCGTTGCTACTTTGCTGTTTTGAAATGTTGTACAATGTTGAATAATTTTACAAACACCTGTCCACAATATGTACTTGATGTTGCATGATAAGTTTAGCATGATAACTCAGCATCAAAGCAGAGGGTTTCCATTCAAGATGAAGTAGCACAGGTCTGACAACTTTTCCATATTAACCCTTCATTTTCTTATGCCAGCTGAGATAGCATCCCCAGGATGGTTTGAGAGTGGGTTTACTTGGCAAGAACTGTGTACCAGTGATGCACCTTGGCTTTCATGGGGTGTTGTGGCTTTTTCAGAGCATCTGTGGTACCCTGACACTGGTTTGGCACTTGGTGCTGCTGAACACTTTTATCTATGCTCCCATGAAACTGTGTGTGCCAGCACTGGTATACTGCCATGTGGGATGTGTGGGCTGCTTATCATGTCCTTATGTTGGGATGAATCTATGTAGAGAAGTTCTGACATCAAAAGCCAGACACTGGGTATTGAATGTGAAGGCAGAAAACAAATCAAAAGGAAAAAGTTACTATTAAAATTTGGTTTTGGTCCCAGCATGATAGCCCATTGGCTAAATCTTCACCTAGCATTTGCCTGTTTCCCACATGGTAAATGGTTCATGTCTCGACTGATTCACTTCCCATCTGGCTCCCTAGTGTGGCCTGGGAAAAACAGGAGAGGATGGCCCAAGAGCTTAGGACTGTGCACCTGCATGGGTGACCCAAAGGAGATTCTTGGTTTCTGCCTTCAGATTGGCTCAGCTGTTGTGAGCACTTACGGAATGACCTAGCACATGGAAGAGCTTTCTCACTGTTTCTCTTTTTCTCAGTATGGATGGCTTTCCAATAAAAAATAAAACAAATGACAGAAAAAAATTTGCTTTTAATTCCTTCTGTGTCTTCACCAAATGATTTTCCTCTCAGGTTTAACAAATCTACCTGAAGGGGTTTGTTGGGCATGTTTTAGCCTTAGTCTGTCCTGTGTTAGTGTATTGTCTGTGATGGATAAGACCACATGTGTACGGAAACTAAAGTGTACAAAAGTGTTGGAATTCATCACTATTGCAATTTGAGAAGTAATCGCATATGGATATTGGCTCTGTGACATTCCGGTGCAGCCTGACCTGGCTACAATGAGTGGCACAACGTCCTATGGCCTCAAGGTTTGTAGCAGCACAAGTATAAGTTATGTTGAATACAAACTATCATGTGTATCTCACGAGATTGGGCTGCTATTCCATGACAGGGTAGTGCTGCCTAGATTGTCCCAATTCCTTTTGGAGAGGGAATCAATGTGTTTTGAAAAATGCAAACTGTCTAAAACAAGATAAAATGAAAGTAATGTTGTTTGTGTTTTACATTTTCTGTAATAGAAAGAGAATCCCAGCTGCCTTCTTTTTTTTTTTTTAAGATTTATTTATTTATTGGAAAGTCAGTTATACAGAGAGAAGAAGAGACAGAGAGGAAGATCTTCTGTCTGATGATTCACGCCCCAAGTGAGCACAACGGCCGAAGCTATGCCGATCCGAAGCCAGGATCCAGAAACTTCTTCCGGGTATCCCAAACAGGTGTAGGGTCCCAAGGCTTTAGGCTGTCCTCGACTGCTTTCTCAGGCCACAAGCAGGAAGCTAGAGGGGAAGTGGAGCTGCTGGGATTAGAGCCGACGCCAATATGGGATCCTGGGGCATTCAAGGCAAGGACTTTAGCTGCTAGGCCAAGCTGCCGGGCCCTCAGCTGCCTTCTTTAGAGAAATTGCTGGGCTGCTTCCAGAACTCAAGGAAATCAGAGTGAAAGCCAAGCAGACCACCTTGCAAGAGAAGGACAAAGCTACAGAGGCTTTCCTGTGTGTTAGGGAGGGGCTGAAGGTGTCAGAGCAGGAATGACCAGAAGGCAGAGAGAACAAGTGGGCCCTCCTGTGATGCACAGCACTTGCTTAGCCCAGCTGAGAAGTTGTGCTGAGCTAGAAAGCAAGAGTGGTAAGGAAAGAGACAGAGAGCATTGCATTGAGTTCTTTATTGAGATACTACAAGGTTGTCAGGTGTAGATAATCTTTTCATTAACCTTTGCTGGCGAGCATGCTTACTGCTCAAAAAGCAATAAAAGCCAAAACGTGTTGATTCCTCAGAGGAGAAGCAGGCTGTGTTGCAAGGCCAAAGAGAGACCAGGTAACTGGAGTTGTCTGTGCCCACTCCTGGGAGTATGTTTAAGATAGATATCATCTCTTCACCCTACACACACAAACACACACACACACACACACACACACACACACACACACACACACACGTGATAGAGCTTCTCATTTTCATAATAATTGCACCCAGTGGAGCAGAGGAGGCCAAGAATGCAGCATGTGTTCACCCCACAACCCCAAACACTGTTTTCAAATTCCCTTGTTAAAACTTCTCTTGAGACATAGCCACCAACCGCGCCCAGCTCACCCTCCAGGCTCCCTGCTCTGAAGGGCTGTTCCTGCTGAAGGAGCCCTGCCTGGCTGCTGTCCTGTGAGCTTTCCCTTTGGCCCATCATCCTCTGCTCTTCCTCATATACGTCTGTGCTAGAAACTGCCCTCTCACTGTGTTCATCGGCCTCATGCTTCACAGCGTGCAGCTAAAGATCCGGGAACCAATAGGTTGTATGGGCCTGGATTTGAAGTTCTCCACATTGGAGCTGTAACAGGGCCATGGACAAAGAACCTGTGTCATGATTTCTTCTCTGTCCACTTCATGAAGTTGTGCATTTGTAGTTATGTGGTTCTGCTTGGAGTTGCAGGCGTGTTTGTGTCAAGGGTCTCTGTGTAACTGAGTTCTCCTGTTTCCACAGGATCTCGGGTGGAGATGGCAGGGAGGACTCAGACCGTGTTTCTCAACGACAACATCACCATCACCTGCAAGATCCCTGGTTCTCCCGCTCTGGACATCAGCACTGTGGGTGTTGTCTGGTTTGTGAGGAAAAAAGGATCGGAGGAGAAAGTTCCTCTGTTTGAGTATTATGGAGATCACGAGAAGGCATACCGAACTGGAGCCAACATCTCTCCGGAGAAGCTGATGAGGGGAGAGGCCTCACTGCACCTGCCAGCCATTCAGCTCAGTGATGCTGGAGAGTACTTCTGTAAGGTGGTGGTCACCCCTGAGATGGATGAGAAAAGTGTGCAGCTGGAAGTTGTGGGTGAGTACCTGAGGGCAAT